>NC_053495.1:19911488-19958988 GCF_905171775.1 Rana temporaria
CGTCAATCACCTTCTCTCTCCATAGGAACGCCCATTCCCCGGAATCTTCAATATACAATAGCACAGTGAGTACGGGGATAAAAAAATACAGACAGGCATACTGTAGCTCGCACTACTATGCTGAATTTAATGCTAGAGGGGAAAAAAAATATATATTTTTTTTTTATATAGGGTGAACCCCCGCTTTAAAACAGACATGGGCGTAGCATACAGGGTTGCAGGGGTCACAATCGCAACCCTGCCCCTAGCTCCAGGAGGCCCCAGCAGCCTCCCTGTCATATTGTCATATCCTTCACAGCTCTGCCCTAGGGCCCCACAGCCACGCTCCAGTACTGGACTTTTACTTTGCCTTCCACAGTCCACACCCCTCCAATCTCATTGACTGGGGAGAAGCTGTGAGGCATTTTTTTTGAATGGAGAGGATGAGGTGAGAACGGCCCAGAATAGGAAAGTGTCTGTGCTGTGTGCTGGCAACATGGAATGGTAACTGCTTAGCAAGGCAAGAGGAGAGTGCTGTCCTTAAGGCTGTATTCACACCTGAACGCGGCATATTGTACCGCGATTTGCCACGACAAATTGCTGCGTTTTGTCCCGCCATTTGCAGCGACAAAATGCGGAGTTTTTTAGCCTACAATACGCCGGAGGGGTGATTAACATTGCCGAATGCCGCCTGAAAAAAGGGTCCGGGACTTGTTTTGGGCTTCAGGCGTTCTGCGTTTCGGCGTGGAGAAGTGAACCATCTCCATAGCCGACAATGTTAAATCACCCCTCCAGCGTATTGCAGGCTGCAATAGCGTGGGGCGTCGGGCGTAAAAACGCCTAGGTGTGAATGCAGCCTTGGCCATGATGGGGCCGATGTCTCTGGTGAGGTAAGACCCTACTCGGTGTCTCCTAGTCATCAGGTGGGTTTCTTTGTACAGTCCCCCCCTCACAAATCATTTTCCTTCCACCTCACAATTCTTTTCTTTGTGTTGGTCTATCTCATTAAATCCCAATAAAACATTTTGTGTTTGGAACATGACAAAATGTTGAAAAATTCAAGGGGTGTGAATACTTTTTTTCAAGGCTCAGTGTGTGCGGAACCACGCAACATTTGCCCGCACAAAATTGAAAGTGGTAATGCGAGTTCCTGCTATGTAAAAATGTGAATGGGGTCCTAGTCAACTACCGATGATCAAGAACTGTTAGATGGGGCTCCCAATGATGTCAGCGCTGTGCTCCCAATGATGTCAGCGCTGTGCAGCCCATCACCAGCTTGGCGGGACTTGGCCCATTTCAAGTATAACTAGAGTCAAAACTTTGTTTTCATGACAACCACAAAAAAAAACTATAGAGGAAATCTGCCAATAGGGACACTAGTTCTAGTGACAACCAGGTATTCCCTAAATTTTGAGAGATTCCCTGTTGTGGCTATGGGACAGGAAGTGAAGGCAAATCACCTCAGATGGCAAAAAAGACTCATTCCTACTTTATTCAAAATTAAAACTTTTGTTTGTCTTTTCGTTCTATAGCGCTTAAAATAGCGCCTGCAAAGCGCTCTGAAAAAGCCGCTCTTTTTACTCCAGTGTGAAAGTCTTAGGGCTTTCACACTGGAGTGGTGTGCTAGTTGGATGGTAAAAATGTCCTGCTAGCCGCATCTTTGAGGCGCTGTAGGAGTGCCCCTGCCCATTGAAATCAATAGACAGTGCCACCAAACTAATGGTAAAAGGGGTTAATAGCACCCAGTGCCGATCCTGACCTCCCTGGGGCCCTAAGCAAAATGACATGGCACATTAAAAATGAGGAGGGGGGGGGGGGGGCTGACGACAGTGACATGTCACATTAAAGAAAGTTGAGAAGGGGGAGGGGGGTGTTCTGCTGTCGTAAATGACTCAGCCAGCGAGTTTAGAAGCGGGGTGAGGGGGCGAAAATGACTTCTCACCAGGCGGGGCCTCTAGTAATTTGGGGGGCCCTTTGCAGCTTCGCGGGGCCCTAAGCGGCTTGCATAGTGAGCCTATAGGGAGGATCGGCCCTGATGGCACCACTAAAACGAAGGTAGAGCGCTGCTAAAAATAGCGGTGCTTTACCGCCGACGCCCCCACCTCCCCAGTGTGAAAGGTGTAATATAGTGCCGACTCTGGCCAGAGCAAAGGGTTAAGATTGGTAACCCATAGCAACAAGTCGGAATTTGTCTTGTCCTGGTCCATCAGCAGAATGAGTCCTGATTGGTTGCTATGGGTTACTATTTACAGAATAAGGTTACATTGGGAAAGGCACGTCAGGATTCTGGTTGCTTTGGGTAACGCAACCCACTTCGCTCAAACACTAGATGAATTCTACTGTATGTGGTTCCTATGGTTACTGCACTTCAGAATTGGCCCTGTGAACTTTGGTTGCTCCTCTTCTCCTCAGGAAGGTAATTGATGGCCTTGTCTATAATAAAGTTTATCACTAATTTCTGGGACACCCCTTGACCTCTGTCTTCCTGAGTCGGGCACAATGCAAATGTCCCCCCTCAGGCTTTTCTTCCTACAAGATGTCTGCCAGCATCAGCGGGCCTTGACCTTATTTTTTGGATGGGGCCCAGAAAATTCGGCTGTGAGTCAGCTCTGGGGCCTGCAGTTTGGCTTTTTAATTAATAATGTACTTCCTTTTTAATCACTGTTCTGTTGTCTGCCTAAATGTATTACCATAATGAATAGGAGAAGCGGCCCAGGCGAGCGTTCATGATGTGAATAATTTGGCGGGTCGCAGGGATCCTTCGGCTCATGCTGGCTGTAATGGTGTCATTCCGAGTCCGGTGAGGAGATTGAGGAACTGGTGACATGCGTTGGCCTAGTTCATGCCTCCATTTTAAAATTTTCATTTGCATTGTTGGGTTTTTACAATGCAGGGACAGTTAGAAATGGGGAATATTTTACTGATTCCTGTTCTCGCCAATATGCCAGGTAAGGTGACCAGATTTTTAAAATGAAATCCGGGGACCTTTTTTTTTTTTTTTTTTTTTTTTTTTTACTAGCAATGGTGGCAATCGGTGACTCTCTGCCCGCTGCCGCCCACCTCACGTAAAAGATAAGGAAGCGCCACCTAGCGGCCGGCCTGGAATTGCAGCCCAGGATCCGACGGTGTAAGTCACTTACACCTGTCGGATCTTAGGCATATCTATGCGTAACCTGATTCTATGAATCAGGCGCATAGATACGACGGCCGGACTCGGAGATACGACGGCGTATCGGGAGATACGCCGTCGTATCTTCTTTCTGAATCCGGCACACTGTCTTTGAAATTGCCCCAGCCCCTGTTCAAATCCAATCTGGGGACAAAACCGGGGACAGACTTGATCCAGGGACAGTGTCCTCAATACGGGGACTGTCCCCTGAAACCAGGGATGTCTGGTCACCCTATGCCAGAGGCCTTTTTTCATATGTCTGGAAACGCACGCCCTTAGGTACGTGGAGAAGTACTGGTATCGGTACTGAGTATTTTTCATCAGGACAAGTCTGTTCATTGGAGGAGAGCAGGCTGAGTTTCTAGCATAGCTAGAGATCTGACCACACTGTGCGGTTCTGTGTGGTCAGTTTTTAATAGGAAAGGGGAGGGACTGGCAGGAACACCAGGAATTTCATACAAAGAGAACAAGATATGGAATACAAATTATTTAATAAAAAGTTATTAGAAAAAAAATTGCAGGGACAGGGTTTAACATGCATTCCAATAGTCCTAGTTCACACCAGTACAGGCAACAAAAGTAGAACATGTTGCATTTTTTTTTTGTCTGTGCTTAACATGACAAAACGCATCAAAATGTGCATGTAGAAATTGTGGTGTGACCCGACCCTTGCGCTGGAATTTTCGGTCAGGAATCTATTGTTCATACATCAGTTCCATGTGCAAGTACTTTTTTTTTACCTCTGGTAACTGAACAGGAAGTCACTTAAAACGCACTGCGTCAAACAAACTGAAAAAATCGCACAAATGAGAACACAATAAAAAAAAAAATGGCCAAATGCATTTTTAGTGGTTTGGCTTCCTTGTTTTATTTTTTATTTAAAGGAAATAAGAGCCATCATTTAAGTGATTTACGTGCAGTAGTCATAGTAACCAACCAGATATCACTCTACTGAAGTCAGATTGGTATAAGAAGAATGTTAAATGGTTGCTATGGTTACTATGTGTGTATATGTATGTGTGTGATATATATATATATCTCATACATGCATGCCTTTCTCTTTTGTTTTTAAGTGGTAATAAGGCTTACCTGTAGGTATAAAGAATATCTCCTAAACCTGTACAGTTTAGGAGATATTCCCCTCGCAATGCGCCGCTGATTGCAGCGGCGCATGCGCAGGAGGGATCCTCGGCTGAAGGGCCGGCCCCGCCGACCCATGCTGGATTGAAATCTCCCACGCATGCGCGGGAGTGACATCATCGCCGCTCCAGCCAATCACAGCGCTGGAGCGGCGATACCCGGAAGACACGCTCTGCGTGGACCAGGTAAGTTCCCTACCTCGTTCCGAGGTAAGTATTTCATAATGAGCTAATATGCGGTGCATACTAGCTCATTATGGCTTTTGCCTTGCAGGGTTAAAAAAAAAAACCACATTCCACATCTTGCATGCTGAAACCATGAAAACTACACTCTGACGTTTTCCTTCCTTTTTCAATGGGGCGAGTGATTCATTGTGCAGCCCCAGACCCAATGCTCTTGAATATTTTGTGTGTCTTCCGGTCCCCTTTGCCGTCCAGTTTACACTAAAATGTTTTTGTTTTTTTACCGCTTTCTGACGGCCCTCACTTTTACTGCTACAGGGAGGCCGACATCTTGCTACGTCTTGACTTTCACAGAAATGTTAGCAATAAAGCGAGCGTATATAAATATAGTATATTGACATCTGTGATGCTGTTTGGGGTGTACCAACATGGCCTCCGCCACCATCAAAACAGCATCACAGATAATATACTAATATTTATATACGCCCGCTTTATTGCTAAAATTACTGTGAAATTCAAGACTTCGCTGGGTGTAGTAAGATGTCCGCTGCCGCCTTCTGACAGAAGCCCTAAACGGAAACAAATGTAACTTTTCGGCCCTTGTTATGTCCTGTATTGTACATTTCGAGGTTCCTACTTGAGTTTTTCCTGTGTCAATAATCTGTTAAGAACTTTGTTTTTCGAGGATTAGTAGACGAGGGCTTCGTAGGAACTTGTTCAGCTTGTTCTGTAGGCTGAGCATGGTGTATTGGAGAAGTGAACCTTCTGTATGACTTTTGTCAAGTCATGATTTATGTAAATAGCAACATTTTGGCCCGACCTGCTTTCTGCAAAAAGGAGAGCGAGGGTTGGTAATACATTTTGGGAGTTTTGTCCCTCTGCCCCCCAATGGTCTTAAAGTATATGTAAAGTCAGTGGGGGGGGGGGGTGGGGGGGTTTACTACTGAAAAGCCTTTCTCCTGCCAGCATACTACAGAGAAAGATCTCTGTATGGAAGCTGTGGTCTCTCTGTAGATATCCAACATGCAGAGGCGTTGCTAGGGGGGTTCGGGGGGTGCGGTCCGCACCGGGTGACACCCGCTAGAGGGGTGACACCATCCCGTTTTTGTTTTTTTTTTGTTTGTTTTGTTTTTTAGCTGACATGCCTAACTTGCACTATGCAACCCCAAACTACCCTATACCACCTTACCTGTCCTATACCACCCACTACACCAACCTGCCACTATACCACTCTATACTACCCTAACCTGCCACTATACTGCCCTATACTATCATTTACAGGGGCTAGTTTGGGGTGCGCCCTGTGCCCGTGTGCTGCCTGCTTGGTGCTGGGCAGCCTAGACAGAGGGGATGTGACGCCATGTTTTACCGCACCGGGTGACACCAACCCTAGTGACGCCACTGCCAACATGCCACCTGATGCTCGGAGCTAGAGCCCTGCAATCTGCAAAGCTTGTTCTTCGGATTGGAGGACTCTAGCTCTGACTCACCAGGGTACGTGTCGGACCTCTTTAGGGAAACAACTTCTTCTGCACAGAATGCAAGGGTGTCTCTCTATGCATGCGGGCAGGAGACTGGCTTTTATACTCTGGCTGCTTTATAAAGAGCAAACCTTTTTTGTTTTGATCTACATGAATTTTTTATTTTGCATTTATTATATACTAGCTGAATACCCGGCGTTGCCCGGTCTTCCTATCTTAACCTTTTGGGGAGGAAAATCATAGTAATATAAATATACCCATCTTTTATATAAGGGTGTAGGTAAGGGTTCATTTAACTGTCATATATTTTTATTTGGCATATAAGTAATATGTGTACCGGGTATTATTGAAATATCTCCAGGCGTACAGAAGTTATGTGGGAACATACATTTCCCATTGATTTGCATTGGACTTTAAACAAAAACCCCGACCCTCACAAATGGGGGTAGTTAATGGATAAATTAACTATCCTATAGTTTAAGTGGACATATAAGTAACATGTGACCAAGTGTTAGGAAAAAAGAAAATTGCGCTAATCGAATAAAAATTAAGTGAATAAGTGGGAAGGCTGCAATAGCGTGAACTAACACAAAACAATAGAAAAAAGAAAGAAAAATTGCGCCAACCAGTAATATAATAGTATAAACAGTGAAGTCCTTTGTGTTTTCTACAAGTGAAACATAGAAAAAATGTGCACCATATGAGTGCATAAAACATGAAAAAATTATTTAAAGGTTAAAAAATTTCAGTATCAAAGTCCATAGACGATAAATCCAACCCGGACAGCACCCAGTGTGAAGATGATTGACAGTTGTGACCCGCCACCAAGTGTTATCGAAATATCTACAGCCGTTTGGAAGTTATGAAGTAACATGTATTTCCCATAGAGTTGAATGGGACTTTAAAGGAAAACCCTGACCATGGCAAATGGGGGTGGGTAAGGGTTAAACCACCTATCCTATGTTTGTTGCTGACATATAAGTAACATGTGTGCCAAGTTTCATGTTAATATCTTTAGCCGTTTGGACGTGATGCTGGAACATATACACATACACACACACATATACACACACACACACACACACACACACACGTTGAGTTTTATATATATATAGATAGATTATTTGATTCAGCTTGGAGGTTTTCCGGCCTGGGGGAAATTTATTATTTTTTTTTTTTTTTTTTAAGTTGGCAGCTACAAATACTGTAGCTACTGATTTTAATACATGGACACTTGTCTAGGGAGCCCGTGATGTCCACACACCAGCCGTTCTTTGGGTCGGCTGCAGCTGCGCTGCCATCTCCACTAAGGGAAACTGGCTTCAGATGGTTCCCTACTGCGCATGTGCAAAGCACGCTGCACTTTAAGTTGCGGAAGGGAGACCTGTCAAAAACAGGTACACCCCCCCCCCCCCCAAATGTGGCACCGGAGGGGGGGGGGAACCAAATAAGCGGAAGTTCCACTTTTTATGTGGAAACTCGGCTGTAAAGTAATGGTGCAGAGTACTAGAACGCATAGCAACTCATCAGAATTTGTTTGTACAATATAAGCACTGTGTAAACTGTTGATGCTATATAAATCCTGGATAATAACAAGGGCTTCAGCTTGGTTGGAAAAATACTACACTTTGCAGTTAGTGCTTTGCTCACCGTTTTTTTAATATATGGTGTCTCACTTGCGTTTTTTTTTTTTTTTTTTTCCTTCTTAATTAAATTTTCCTGCATAAGGGAGAATATCTGCTTGCAGTAGGGAGTCAATCGGCAATCCCTACGTAAACTGCAATTTTGGGGTCCTAGCATTGCACTGCCACAATGGTGACTGAAATGCCGCATTGGGAGGGCCAGATTCAGATAGATTACACGGATCTAAAGATCCGCTGATCTATCTGATTTAAGATCCGCCGCCGCAAGTTTTAGAGGCAAGTGGGTAATTCACAAAACACTTGCCTCCAAACTTGCGGCAGCGGATCGTAAATCCCCCGGGGGAATTCAAATTCCGCGGCTAGGGGGAGTGTAGTATTTAAATCAGGCGCATCCCCGCGCCGATTTAAATGCGCATGCGCCATCAAGGACGTCATTGGTTTCGGCGTGAGCGTAACTTGCGACAAGCGGTTTTGTGAATCGACGTACGCAAACAAAAAAAGATTGACGTGGGAATGACGCCCATACTTGACATTGGCTGCGCCTCATAGAAGCAGGGGTAACTATGCGCCAGGAAAACCCTTACGTAAACGTCGTAAAAACACTGCGTCGGGCCCGCGTACGTTCGTGAATTGGTGTATCTCGCTGATTTACATATTCTCTGCGTAAATCAGCGAGAACGCCCCCAGCGGCCATTTTTAAATTGCAGTTAAGATCCAACGGTGTAACACAGTTACACCTGTCGGATCTTAGGCATATCTATGCGTAACTGATTCTATGAATCTGTCGCATAGATACGACCGGCCTAACTCAAAGATACGACGGTGTATCAGGAGATACACCGTCGTATCTCTTTGAGAATCTGGCCCGGAGTGTCTAGCGGCCAAGACCTGCAAGAATTGCTTTCACTTCAAACACTTTGGTAAATAAGGCCCAGAACGGCTAGCTGTGTTGGGTGACAAGTGCGCTTTGATATTGTGACATTACTCATTTCCTCGTAGGTCATAGGACACAAACTTCTATTTAAAGTCTTTTATTTTTTATTTTGAAGCATTGGATATTCTAAAAATAACGCGCGTCTGCCATAGAGGTGTGGAAGGTGTCTGAAATATAAAGTACCGCTCCATTCTGGAATGTGTGACATCCGTATTTTGTGTGCTTACAGATGATCTGGGTAATTAATCCTGTTGTATCAATCTGTCACCTCCATTGTGTTCTGCAGTGGAAAAAAAAACGTGTTTTTATTCTGTATATAGACTTGAGCAGGTGCTTGTCTTTGTCTGCGCGTTTTATTGCCCGTGAAGGTGCATAAAAACTTCCAACCAAATTTGATGAGGCTGTTGAAGCTTATGTTCTGAGCTGCATTCATTGGTGTTAGCAAATGTCCCGACGTAGCAGGTTTGTATGCACTTTACATACTTTGTACAAACAGGCGTCATCTTGGGTAACTATTGTGCCGAATTGTGTAAATTGTGGACTTTTTTAATTTTCAGATTTTCAGCACTTAGAACTTTTTTTTTCTATCTAAAGCACAGGTGTCAAACACAAGGCACGCGGGCCGATTCCGGCCCTCCATGCCATTTCATGTGGCCCTCGCACCTCTCCAGGAGAGCTCCAGCCCTCCTCTGGTCCTTCACCCTGTACTTTCAGCTTCCAAGCAATACATCCAGCTTCTTCCCAGCAGCAGCATAAGGAAAGGGGGTGCACTGTGATGTAAGGGAGGGTGGGGGACTCCACTTCTGATGGTGGGGGGGCTCTTGACAACTAATGTAAGGGGAGGGGATGCGCTGGACATCTAATCTTACATGTACAACCAGCCCTTTTGAGGGCAATCCTAATGCTGATGCGGCCCACCATGAAATTGAGTTTGACACCCCTGATCTAAAGAATTCCTTTTTTAAAACCAGTGTTTTACATGGTTGCTTTTGCGTCACGTCAAAATTGACCCGACGCATGTTTTGGAAGGCTTTGCTGCTCCCGAAAAACGCTTACATTAATGTCAGGGTAAACGCACTGCAAACACAGCAAAAATATGGCGATTCCATTGCGTTTGAGATGCGTTACTAGCCAAAGATGATACAACAATCTATACTATAAGAACTAGCACAGAAGGGGCATTTGGCAAGCGTTTAACTCAAGGCAAATGCATAAATGCACCAAAAAGATGCCGTTGATGCATCTTAACAATTTCATTAGGTGTTAATGGGCATGCACAATTTTTTTTTTTTTTTTTTTTTTTTTAGATTTCTAAATGGCCCCAAGAACACTGATCCATACATTTTTCTGTTAAAAAATAGAAAATAGGTTTTGGCTGGAGTTGGGCTTTAATGTCGAACTAAAGGTCTAATGTATAGAACTACAAACGGGTAGTAAAGACTTTAAAGAGGAAGTAATGCCGATGTCATCAGCACATGCGCTCAGAAGGAACGTCCGCCTGTGCCATTTTTTTTTTTCAGGGCCCTGTCACGTGACCAGCGGGTCCCAGAAGAATTACCCGGGAAGATGTCTGTGCGGGTGCCGCTAAGAGCTCCGTTCTAAGAAAAGTATTTCATAATGAGCTAGTATGCGATGCATACTAGCTTTATTATGCCTCTTGTCTTGCAGGTGTGTGGGGGGGGGTGTTTTTTTTTTTTTTTTTTTTTTTCTTCCTACTGTTCAGATGCACTTGCTTTTTTAAACCTCATCAGTTGGTTCAGGATGAATTGACTCCCATGCACAGGTGTGGGAGTTGCGTCATCCTAGCCAAAGACTCCAAACCCTTAAAGGATTAGTTCACCTTTAACATAAGACTCTCTATGCAGGTTGGGGACAACTGAAGCTTTGACTAAAGTTGTATAATGCTCTTGCTATAATTGTGGGCCTTCTACATACTGTACCTCCCAAAACCTGGCTAAACAACTCCCAGAAAGGACTAAACAGACCCCCCCCCCCCCCCCACCATCGCATTTTTGACTTTGCAAGCTAATTGTGATGTAATGGCCAAATATGGTGTAATTGCCTAACCAGTGGCCCGGGAGCCACATGTGTCCTGCGGAGCCCTCCAATGTGGCCTGCTACCTCCTGCTCTGGGATTGAATAGAATACTGTTATTAAAGCTAAGTTTATTACTAAAATCAGTTTGCATATATGGGCATATCTGTTCTGCATTGTTACTTTTTTAAACTGATCCACAGGTGCAGAGAAGTGAACCTGTGGGTTACCTGCACTGAGGGGTCGTGACGAATATTTTTATAAATGTAATTAAATGCATTTACTGTGAAGTCTTCGAATTGTATTTTTTTGCTTTGCGGTATTTTTAGAAACGACCATCTAAATTTGGGGAAATACATTTTCTTGCTTTATTATTATTATTATTATTATTATTATTATTATTATTATTATTATGTTTTTTTTTTTTTTTTTTACAGTCCGGCATAATCTGGGAGGGTTGTCTAGTTGAGAATATGATATACAACGTCACTCAGCCCATTGTAGACCCATAAAGTTATGGAAACTGTTCTGTAAAGTTTTTTATTTTTTTTTATTTTTTATTCTGGCAAATGACTGGAACTTCTTCTCTTGCAGATTTGGCAGGCACTTGCGTTAGCCACCGAGGGGTTAAGGAATCTATTTCAGGATGCCACTGGAAGAGGACGGGCCGAGCTGGAAGAAAAGGACTGAAGACATTAGGGATATCTATGAATTCCGGGATGTGCTGGGAACGTGAGTATCTCTGGGGTTTATTGATATGGTACCAAGTTGCTGCAACAGGAATTTCCATGTTCTTGTGCACTTATGTGGTCACTGAATTATTAATGGTGGAGACGTTTTGGACAAAAATGCATAAGTAATTCTCTCAAGTCTCAATGCTGACTATTGGCAAAATAATAATTCCCAAAATTCATAAACTAGAAATGTTATCCATGCCCACAGCTTGGCACCATGATGGCCTTTAAAACCAAGATGGATGCACAGCCGAACTTCGCGTTTTGGTGACACTTGGCAGTAAAACCAAATGTTGCTTTATTCAATGAACAAATGTGTTAATTCCTAATGCAGCCAACAAAAAAATTCGTATAGAATAGTGGTCTCCAAACTGTGGCCCTTTGCTTGACCCCAATGATGGGGCACCATTGCCCCTACTGACACCATTACTGGGTAACAATTTCAATAAAACCAATGATGGGGCATTTTCTGCACTCGCTAGCCAGTCCGGCCTCCCTAAATCTTGAAGGACAATAAATTAGCCCTTTGCTTAGAAAGTTTGGAGACCCTTGGTATAGAATATTTCAGAACAAACAGTGGATTTTAAATGAAAGTATGGGAATGTAAAAAACAAACCTTCATGGTAGAATGCAATATTGGTCCAATGCTGCTTCCAAGACTGAAAACTGAGCAATCAAAAGACTGCTGATCGCTCAGCTTTCTGTCTTCAGAGAGCCAGTGACTGTGCTCCAGCGCTTACTGGAGTGCTGGGCTGTGGAGGGGCGGACGAGGATGGTCTAGGCTCTCGGTGATGTGCTCAGAGGCTGATCCAGCTGCCGATCCTTGCATCTGGTAGGATCCCGACATTAAAATCTGGATCTCTCTAACCTGGAGCGGCTGAGTGACGTTGGCTTAATCTGGGTCACAG
Source organism: Rana temporaria (assembly GCF_905171775.1). Taxonomy (NCBI): domain Eukaryota; kingdom Metazoa; phylum Chordata; class Amphibia; order Anura; family Ranidae; genus Rana; species Rana temporaria. Next base: position 19,923,693 of record NC_053495.1, read on the forward strand.
GAATACAGAACTAACTTCACACCTTTGACCCACAGGACAAGTATTAATTTTGTGACTTTTTCAGCACTGATGAGGTAGATTGCACCATCGCTTGAGCCTCCTTGCTCAATGAGGCCATATGTTATGTTAAAAAAAAAAAAGAGGCCCAGGAGATGAATGAGACCCAATTAATTTACAAAAGTTGATATTTGCACTTGACTGGAACCACTTCCCCCTCCTTTTTATTTTTATTTTTAGGGCTGAAAATACCTCTTTCGGCTTATACTCGAGTCAGTACCTGAAAAATCCAGGCGTCCTCTTCTTTTTTTAATTTTTTTTGTTTATTTTTTGTCGCGGCTTCCTCCTGGTGTTCCGTGATGGGCATTTGACACTGTTCCGCCTATCACGGAGGTCCTCTCATCCTCGGACTCGGTTTCCCAGCAGACACTGTGTTTCTGCTAATCTCGGACGTCCTCTTGTTCGAGGATGAAAGAATGTCCGTGATTGGCGGAACACTGAACACAGTGTCTGCTATGAAACCCGAGGATGAGCGGACCTCCGTGATAGACGGAACACAGTGTCAAATGCCAATCACGGAACACCAGGAGGAAGCCGCGACCTTTAAAAAATGGACGCCTGTCAAGATTGCAAGTACTCGGGCACAGAGGTATGGCACAGTGAGACTGCAATGGGCACAGTGAGGCGTGCAAATGGGCATTGTTGACTCTCCTTTTCCGCTTACAGTAGCTGCTGCATTCTCACCCTAGGCTTATATGAGTCAATATGTTTTCCCAGTTTTTTGGTAAAATTAGGTCCTTGGCTTATACTTGGGTTGGCTTAGACTTGAGTATATATGGTATATATCTGTCCAGCATTGCTGTAAAGAGACCAGGTGTCAAGGCCCTCAGGATGATTCATACTTCCACCTTGGTACAGGCATTATTGGCTTCAATATTATAACCAGTCGCCCAATCAAACGTTGCACGGAAGTACGGTCTTCATGCCCCTCAGCAGCCAATCACATTGTTTTCCTCTGCGGCGTGTACTGCACAAACCATCCAAGATAATTATTCTCTGACAATTTCATAAATGTGACCCGATGTCTTTTAGAAAAGATGAAGTCAACCTTTAGCCGGAGGGTAGATGACACTAGAGACCGGGTCCTGGATCCAGAATCTCACTAATTCGCACTTCCTCTCTGAGCTGGGATCGCAGCTGTTCGCAGAATGTGGAAACTTGGAATGAAAAACACTTTCTTCCAGACCGCTTCCTTCATCTTGATAGACAGCTTTGGTTCCTCACTATAAACATGAAGGAAGACTCTAGAGGGAGATGGACGTAGCCGCAGGGAGATAACAAACAGTTTACATGCAGCACAAGCACTTTTGCTTTTCGATGAGCTGCAGTTTACATTTACAGCATGTATTCTGATCTTGTACAAGGAGCCTCTGCAGACACAGCGCTGCCAGATACCTTCTACTTGTTCACTTGGAAAACCTGTGGCTGCTATAGCTGTCATTGTCTTTTTGTGTGTGGTTACATTACAACTATCATGGGGCCGGGAAAAATTTTGATTAGGTGATGAGAACCAGATTTTTATTTATTTTTTATTTTTTTTATTTTGGAAATCCATAATCATTTTGGACCTTTATTTTACATTTTGTTTAACAAATAAAAAATGTTTCAGGCTGCACCCATGGCACAAGATTTCCAGAGCACTATGGGGTTTTCTAAAGACAGCACAGCAGGAGTGGATTCCTTTCGTACTGTCTCTTTCTATGTTGAAGTTTAGTATAGAGCTGTCCAAAGATTTCAGCAAGGAGGGTGTCGGGGATACCAGATGCATGAATCCAGCAGCAGGGATGTCCACATCTGTGTAGTTACATTTAGGAAACTGAAACCTGACACTGTATGATTTTAAAGCAGAGGTTCCGCCAAATTTTATTTTTTAAAAGCCAGCAGTTATAAATATTGCAGCTGCTGACTTTTAAAAAAATGAACTTACCTGTCCAGTGCGCCCGCGATGACGTCAGCCGAGGACGAGCAATCTCTCATCCCTCGGCTGCACCCGCCGCCATTTTTGGTTAGGGAATCGGGAAGTGAAGCGTTGCGGCTTCACTGCCAGGTACCCTACTGCGCATGTGCGAGTAGCACGCCGCGCCGTCACTGGTCCCCGCTCTCTCCTGGGAACAGTGCGTTTCCCAGAAGACAGCAGGGGCTGTGGGTAGAGGAGTGTATGGCGCAGTCCCGTATTCCCAGAATTTAATTGTAATCTGATGTCATTCTGTACAGCATACAGCACAATATCGGCATTACCTGTCAAAAGGGACTAGTGCAGATAGAGGGAAGGAACGGAACACACTTTAGAGCATGGGTGCTCATCCTGTGGCCCTCAAGTCCCATGGCATTACAAGGCTGTAAGTTACAAGCATGACTCCCAAAGGCATGATGGGACTTGTAGTTCCGCAACAGCTGGACGTCCACAGGATGAGCACCCATGCTATAGAGCATGGATCCTCAAACTACAGCCCTCCAGCTGTTGCGGAACTACACCTCCCATGGGGCATTGTAAAACTGACATTTACAGACATGACTAGGCATGGGAATTGTAGTTCCTGAACACCTGGAGGGCTATAGTTTGAAGACCCCTGCTATAGAGGGATAATAAAAAAAAAATAAAAAAAATATATAAAAAGAATTAATAATAATAAAAATAAATAAATAAAAAGAATTAAATAAAAATAATAAATAAATAAAAATAATTTTCGATCCGGAGGCTTACAACCACTTTTTTTTTAAAACCTACGAGAGCAATATACCTGTCAATGACCTGAACACAAAAGTATACATCAAGTGGCAAATTTACACAGTCAGTTTAATAGGATCAGCTACATTTAAAATAATGTAATTACTTTGGAACCAACTTGAGAATTTTTAAAACCTTTTTTGTTTAAATGGCTGCCTGTTAATCCATAGAACATTGTCACAGCCTTGGATGACTAGGACTTTGGCTAGACCCAGGACGCGTTTTGCATTTCTCTGTTGCCTTGTAGCTGTTTCACAGTTCCGTTGCCGCTATCAGCTCGCGTTTCTTTAAATTCCCCCTGAGAATCTGTCTCTGACAAGAGCGCCTGACCCCTTGTTCTATTGCTTCTATTCCTGAAATCCGCTTCCTTCCTGTGCTCTAACCTTAAAGCTGTGAAATGATCTACATCCAGACCGGCTCTTCTACTCTCTGAAGGAAGCTCGAGGCTTGTGCTGCATGAAAAAACGAAATTTTCATATTTGCTACTGAAAATTCTCTGTGCCATTTCATCTCAGTTTTTATCTCGGGTCTGGGTTGCACTAGCAGTTGAGGGGTGGTAAACCCTGTGTTTTGAGCCGCGTTTTTAACGCACTTGTTAGTCAGTGGTGTACACTTGCTGCAGGTGCAATGCTTTGCTTCGTGGCCACGGCTGTAATTGTATCCCATGTCGCCTTTTGGCGAGCATAGTGCCCGAGTGAAACCCGTTCAAATGACCGGGGCCACTCGGCAAGTGCCCAACACTGTGTGCAATGCACACTGTTGCGACGCACTAGTACGGGGTTAGTGCGAAGGCAATACAGTGCCCCCTCACTGCTGCCAAATGCTCTGGAGAGCTATCTGAATGTGAATCGCACTTCAGAGACCAAAGCAAGTGTGAAGTCCTTAAAGGGTCAATTTGCCCAAAAATTATAGCTTTGTTTAGTAGATTGTAAAAAACAGTTGCTCTGGACTTGGTTAAAGCTCTGTGCTGTTATCCTGGATCTACATACCTGGTGTGCCCATTTATCAGGGATTTTTGGGGTCGCTGGTTCGAGTCCCAACCACGATACTGCCTGCCAGGAGTTTGCATGTTCTCCCTGTGCCTGCATGGGTTTCCGCCAGCATTTGAAAGACATGCTGGTTGGTTAATTGGCACCTGTTAAGCCTTGTTTCCACTGAGTGGAACGGTTTGGGTTGGTACAGTTTGGAAGGGTTAGAATGGTCCGGCCTATTCAGGTGAGCGTTTCCACTGCAAGCCGGGCCATACAGAGTTTAGAAAAAATGCCTAGCGTGTCTGCCATTCAGTGGAATGTATCATAGCTCCACCCTAACCGACCCGTACCATTTTTCTATGGCTCCACATCTGATGCAGGACCTAGAATGGTGTGGTATGGTTCGGTTGTATGGGCCGCTTTCATAATGGAAACTCAAAATGGTGTACCATAACGAACCAACCCCAAACCGATGCTCTCGGTGGAAACTAGGCATTAGGGACCTTCAACTATAAGCTCCTTGAGGGCAGAGACTTTTGTGAATGTACAATATACGTACTGTGTAATTTTGACAGTGCTATAGAAGTACCTGTAATAAATATCTTTAGTTTATCGGGGAGAATTAAGAGCTGGAACACAAAGGTGGTGGGGACACCCAAAACTCATAGGTGGACCGGAAATGGGGGGGGGGGGGGGGGGATTATTGCTGGCAGATCTTGCTGTTGGAAATACCAACGCTGTATCCTGGCCTAGACCAACAAGGCCCAGGCCAGCACTTTGCAGGGGGGCAGCACAGAAAGTCCCCGCCAGTTTGTGGTACACTGTTGTGTAGTGCCAGTCTTATGGTTTAAATGCTACCTTACACTTTCTTAATAAAGCATGGGTGTATGATGTCACAGCAGCACAACCCAGCCATTTGTCCTGCATGGGTAAAATAACAGTTCCTTTTCAATGATCAAACCAGGTATCCTGTATTATGCAAATACAGACTTTCATTGATGAAGCTGGAGATTTCGCCCACTGCCTCCTACCGCCTTGACTCGCAGGTATTGTCTATTACCTAGCCCACTACAGGGCCATCTTAATGCAAGGGCACTCCTGGGAACTGCCCAGGGGCCCCAGGTACATGGGGGGGGGGGGCCCACAATTTTGCATTACATCATACTTTTCAACTGTCCCAGATTTGCTGGGACAGTGACGCTTTTTACTAAACTGTCCCGATATGGTCGTGTCCTGGGAAGCTTCCCAGAACCTATACTGTGCCCTCCTGATCCCAGTATTGTGCCCTTCTGCATTTCCCCCTGTACTGTGCCCTTTGTGTTGACTAGTCTTTGATTTTGGCAGGCTGGTAGTGGCACCAGTGCATTACTTTGCCCAGGGGCCCATGATGCTATTAAGATGGCCCTGGCCCACTACAGTCCCCTGCCTCCTTGGTTTGCAGCTTGGCTGCAGCGCATGGCTCTTCTGGCCTGGCTGAGATCTCAATCTCTGCAAGAGTCCCTGAAACAAAGGGAAACTCATGTTTCTCAAATGTAGAAATTGTTTCCTAATTTGCATAATGCTGCAGAATAAGGACATACAGAAAAAAGATGAATCCTAATGCATTTTGTAGTTGACTTTTCTCCCTTTTTTTTTTTTTTTTTTTTCTTCTTTTTCAACAGGTGCCATCAGGGCAGGGGCACAGGGCACTAGTTTTGTGTTGGGCACGCTTATGTCATTCAATGAACTTCCTTAAACCTTGTCATTTAGTCTGATGTTGATCTTGATGGCTTTGTTATGCAAGCGCCCTGTACTCTGTCCAGAAGCTTCCCACCACTCGGCAGAGGCACTGGAAACAGTGCAGTCCTCAATCCAGCATGACTCAGAGCTGTGTATTATATGTGCTGGTAGGTAGTGGGTGGACATTAACCCCTCTCCTACCCCAATACTGCTGAAAGAAGCTGTGGGCACTGGCCCAGTTAGACAATATGCCATGTTGAACTTCATCAGGAAAAAATGTATAAACCATGTAATTGGCAATGAATCGCATTTTCTATTCATTTTCCAACCTGGACAATAAACTGATAAATGAGGTCTGACCGATGACTGTATGCAGCATTAATTTTATTTTCCTCTTCTTTTTTTTTTTTTTATTCCACTGTTCATAAATTGGCTCCGTGATCTGGCAGTTTTTTAGACTGTAACCATTTTAGGGCCTCTAGCTCAGGGTTTCTCAACTTCAGTCTTTCAAGGTGCCCCAACAGGTCTTAATCATGTCTTCAGGATTTTCATTATTTTGCACAGGTGATTTGGAAAGTTTCACTGCCTTGGCCATTACCACAGCCATTTCATCTGAGGGAAATCCTGAAAACATGATCTGTTGGGGCACCCCAGAGGACTGGAGTTGAGAAAAATGCTGCTCTAGCCAAGTGTGTCACTTAGTCCACCGAAAAGCGCTAATAATCAACACGTGCTTGATCATTTTCATAAAAATATTACCCAAATTAAAAATGTGCCCTGGAGCTGTTTTTTTTTTCCCCAGCAGTGTACATGTCGTCTGGCGCTATAGCTCCGCTATTTTCAAAAATACCACATACTATATTTTTTTTGAAAAGCCTATGGCGTGTGAACACACCCAGAAACTCCACCTGGTGCAGAAAAAATGTGCACACACATAAAGAGTGTTCACAAAAGCAGTGGTCCTCCTGTGAAGAGGGACCCAAACCCTGATCCCCCGGGGCGTTAGGCTCCAGACGGGGACTGAGGTACTGTGGTCTGAGCAACCGAAGCCGACACGGACCCAACTTCCTCGGAGGGACTGCCGAAACAGAACCCTCCCAGTACTAGGTGGGGCTCCCCCGAAGGGAGACCCCATGAGAGAAGGCGAACTAAGCCAGAAGGCCATGTCCACCCACTCCCAAGACGTTCAGGGCTGGCCCGAGGACCGGCACCCTACTAATCACACAGTGACACAAAACGTGCACAACAAAAAAAGACAAAAAAGTGACAAACACAGGCTTAAAGTGGGGGGAAAGGGATAGTGAAGAGGAGAGTGAAAGAAGTGGTCCATTGTGTTCAACAATGACCAGGCCCTCCGGCCAGGAATAAAAAATTCCTCCGGTCCTAGCCAAAAAGCCCGGCCCAGGAGGCAGGTGCTAAAAAAAGCGTGCATCTGGTGCAGTGACCGTGGTATCTTAAAGGGGTGGTTCCCCCTAAAACAAATTTCTAACAATACATTCGGACGACTGCTTACACTGTGGGTAGGCTGGCTTTTTTTTTTTTTCGTACATACCTCGATCATATCGCATATCGCCGTTTCATCCCTCGGCTTCCGGGTATGAGTCTTGCTGGACCTAGTTGATTGACGTTCCTCCGACCGACGCATACTTGACGTCACGACTTTCCGAAAGAAGCCGAACGTCATTGCGCAGGTGCCGTATAGAGTCGGCTCTATACGGCGCCTGCGCAGCGACGTTCGGCTTCTTTCGGAAAGTTGTGACGCGCAGTATGCGCCGGTCGGAGGAACGTCGATCAACTAGGAACGCCCACCGCCACAAGACTCATACCCGGAAGTTGAGGGATGAAACGGCGATATCGAGGTATGTACGAAAAAAAAAAATAAAGCCAGCCTACCCGCATTGTAAGCAGTCGTCCGAATGTATTGTTAGACATTTGTTTTAAGGGGGAACCACCCCTTTAAATCAATGTGTCCCTCACACACAGTGATCTTCTTCAGATACCCCTGGACTGCGATAACCCTGTTTTTATAGCAAGTTTGTACACACATACTATGGCCAGTTTAAACAGTAGCTAATAAACCTACCGGCATGTCTTTGGAATGTGGTAGGAACCCGCACAATCACAGGGAGAACATGGATCCCACCCAGATGGTTCTGACTGAGATTAAACCAAAGATCTGTGCTGCATTGCCTAATGGCTAACCACTAAACTACTGTGCCTCTCCCAAGGGGTCGTAAACAGATAAAAACCTTTAAAGCCCGACTCTGGACAAAATGTGTGGTTCCCCCCCCCCCCCCCCCCCCAAAGAATCCAACCTTTTTTTCCTGCCGGTATCCCCGGCGGTTTTTACCCCGGCAGTTTCTCTATGGGAAACACTGCCATGGAGCATACACACGGCCGGGATTCCCAACCAAAGCTCTCATGCATGGCAGTTTTCCTGTTACCGGCGGTAAAAAGTCTGTCGGGAAACCCGTATGTGTGTACGAGGCTTAAGATGTGCTGGTGGAAACTACAAGCTGTCAGCACAGATGCTAAAATGTTAGGAAAAATGGCGATTGTTTATAAAAACTGTGCTTTGCAAACTGTCATCCAGTAAAGGTTTTTAGAAAGGGATTTCCACTTTTTTTTTTGGCGAGTTTCCTAGGCAGGAAGCTGGCGCATGACAGATTTCCCTTTTAATCGTTGGATGATTGTTTGCTTTTCCAGAGAATTTCAGTTTTGCATTTAAAGGAAGGCGATGAGTTTCAGCAGAAGTGTGACTTTAAAGCTGCACCTTGCCTTCAGGTGTGGAATCGCCCGCATAGAGCGAGAGGGAGGAGGTGTTGAGAATCTCTTTAGCATTTCTTCAACTTTTTAGGCCATCTTTCTAGCACAGCTATGTGGGGGAAACTGAGAACAGAGAGATTATAATGAAAAAAATAACCGATCCCATATTTTGATCGACTAACATTTGTTAAAACTTCAGGAGATCGAACCATTCCCTGCTCTATGTAAAGGCCTTATGCACACTGGACGCTTTTTTTTTTTTTTTCTTTCTTTTTTTTTTAACGCCAAAGCGCCTGAACGTCTTAGTGTGAAAGGTGTCTTAGCGGTGCTTTACCAGGGTTTTTCGGGTGCTGGCAGTGTGAAAGGGCTCTGAAAGCACTCAGGCTTTCACATTGGGATCGAAGATGAGGCTTCTTTTAGGCGCCCGAAAAAACGCCCAGTGTGAAAGGGGTCTTATTGTTGGCTTCCAATGAACTTTTGTGGTGAGAAGTGATTGGATCAGTGCAGGCACATTTAACATTGCCATTTGTATTGATCACCATCTGATTCTTTAAATTGGATCAATCAGATGTATGCACATAGGGCCTGCTTAAAACAAATTTTGATGAAACTACCCCCCCCCCCCCCCCCCCAAAAAAAATCTATTAACCCACTGAATCTATTGATCAATATAGCCATTTTCATGTGAGCAGTCTTTTTTTTTTTTTTTTCCTTTTTTTTTCCTTCTGTAGTTTTGAGCTACCGTAGTTTTATTAGATTGGACTACACAGGCCAGCCTTCGGCCCCCACGTGCATTAGTTGACCTTGGCTGCCCATAACCCTGTTGCTGGTTTTTCTTCCCTGGAGCACTTTTGGTCGGTCCTGAGTAAGGATGAGCTCCGGCGTGTTCGCATAGAACACGTGCAGAGCCCGCCAGGAAGTGAGCACGGCGCTGCGCTAATCACAGCCAGGTAGACATTGTCCCGATGCTCGGCTGCAGGGATCGTGAAATGTCTCCCTGCCTGTTATTAGCGCATCGCCGTGCCGACTTCCTGGCGAGCTCTGCACGTGTTCTATGCGAACACGCCGGAGATCATCCTTGGGCTCCATTCACGCTGCGTATTGTACCGCGATTTGCCACGACAAAACGCGGCGTTTTTTACCGCGGTTTTCGCTGGAGGGGTGATTTACACATTGTCGGCTATGGCCGAAGCCGCCTGAAAAAAAGGGTCAGGGACTTGTTTTGAGCTTCAGGCGTACGGCGTTCGGCGTGGAGATGTGAACCATCTCCATAGCCGACAATGTTAAATCGCCCCTCCAGCGTATTTCAGGCTGCAATAGCGTCGGGCGTAAAAACGCCTAGGTGTGAATGGAGCCTTAGTCCTGAGCACTGCAGAAAAGGAACATCCCTCAAGAGCTGCAGTTTGGGAGTTGCTCTGACCCAGTCATCTATCCATTACGATTTGGCCCTTGTCAGAGTGACCCAAAATCCTTGCGCTTGCTCATTTTGTTCTGCTTTCAACACGGAAACATGTTTGCTGCCTAATATATTCCACCCACTTTCAGGTGCCGATGTAACGAGATAATCAATGTAATTCACTTTACCGGTCAGTGGTCATAATGCTATGGTTGATCAGTGTGTATCCTGTATGTAGAAGCGAAACCATGCTTCTATCTGAAGTGCATTTCGCAAACATCCAGTAGAGGAAGTGGTTTGTGATCCTTCGTGTGAAACTGTGTGCAGTGGTGGAATTGACCACCATTCTAGTTGGCACCATGGTCTTTTAGGTATGGTTATTCTTTCAGTGTGTTTGTTTTGTGGTGTGTGTTAGTTTTTTTTTTTTTTGTATCCGGTAATCTGACAAGGAAGGATAAATGCTGGATTTTTGCCCCTGAGTGCTATTAAAGTGAGCAGAGAACAGCATGCAATAAACATTTAAAATGTTAAGTAAATGTTTGTGTTCTCTCTTGTGTAACATTCCATTGCATCTGCATAGCCCTGCTGAAAAAGCCATTGAAATTTAATTTTAACATCGCCTATCACCTGTTCACATTTGTAGATTAAAGGGGTTGGTTTTTTTTTTTTTTTACAGGGCCGAAAACAACTAATCGATTATGAAAATTGTAATCGATTAATCGGCCAGTAACTGGCAATTTACCTTTACAACTCCTTTAATTAAATGTAACCATATTGCTACACTTGGCGGCGCCTTTCTTCTCTTATATAGTTGGATGTGATATGACTCTACTTGTATATCAAGCAAAGTTATACTATGTATGTATTTTGTTGCATGAAACCTAATTGTATGCTAAGAGGTCATTTGCACTAGTATCTACCCTTTAGATTTAGTGCTGGGTCTTTTTTTTATTTTTTGCTGGCTTAATTTTGTTCGGACAGTAGGCAGACTTTTTTTGGGATAATCGTTTCACGCTTTTCACGTCACCTTAATGTCTGGGGCACTTTGTCAGTGAAAGTAATTCTCTCCTCCTTTTAACAGCTCAGTGCCAGAGACCCGGTAAGGCTCTTAGGATGGATTATTGTGTTAATTAAAGATCACGGATAAGTCTGTGGTATTTACCCAAAACCCAAACAGTATCAAATGCTTCCAATGCTTTTTTTTTTTTTTTTTTTGCTATTGTGATAAGCTTAGCAGCTCTTATATCGCTATATTCATGTGTTCCTATGGAAACCAGACAAAACCAGGAGCAGACAGCACTGTTATCAAGAGTTGACGTTGAAAAAATTCCAAGTTTGTGTTTCTTAGGTGCATGTTGATCCTCAGCCAAACTCTATTTGGAAGTAACAGATCGGAGTGTCTTCTGTCACAAGTCAGATTTTCCTGGCTGCGCCGAGGAACAGAACTGGCTTGGAGTCTGAGAATAACGCGCCCATCGTGGAAATGTGGCGATCGCCTTACAGTGCACAGATTATGATGCAGAATAGGTCTGGTTCATAAAAAAAATGGGAATAAAAATTGGCAGTTGTCCACAGTAACTAGATTGCGCTACTATAGGCATGTGTCTATTGCTAAAGTGAGTTTTTATAGAGCGCCATCAATTTATGCAGCACTTTATTCTTATTATTCAAAAGTTTATCTAGTGCTTTACAATATAAAAGGGAGACAATACAGTTATAATGCAATAAAAGGATCAAGAGGGCCCTGCTCAGAAGAGCTTGCAATCTAATAGGGTGGGGCAGGTGGTACAAAAGGTTGTAACTGGGTAACGAGTTGATGGAAGTGGTAAGACTAGTTGGAGACGTGATGGGCTTTACATATGTATTGTACACAGAGCTTTTTTTCTCAGAGAACAGGTGCAGAAACTCCTCCCTTCCAAGGCACCCTTGACTCTGCCCCCTACCCACCTCTGAGCAACGATAGAACCCCCTGCAAAAATAGATTCCCCAGTAGCCAGCATCAATAGACCCTCCAGCAGCCAGCAACAAAGACCCCTCCCTCAACAGTACATACCTCCTAGCAACGACTGACCCCTCCCCCCCAGCAACAGATCCCCCACGGGCAACAGAAGAACTCCCCAGCAGCAAAAAATCTCCTTCCTTCGTAAAAATAGATCCCCCTCCAGCAAAAACAGATCCCCCAGCAGCCAGAATCAATAGACTCTCCAGCACACCCCAAGAGACGGTACAGGGGTGAAGGCAGCAGGGCACAATACAGGGGGTCAGGAGGGAACAATACTGGGATCAGTAGAGCACAGTACAGGTTTCATGACGCAACCATCCTGGGACAGCTTGGTAAAAAATGACTGGCCCAGCAAATTCGGGACAGTTGGCAAGTATGATATAATGCAATGACTTATGGGGGCCCCCATACACCAAGGTGTGCCCGTGCATGAAGACAGCCCTGCTGTGATGCCACTTGCAGGTGTCCCAGCAGCCAATTCCTTTTTGCTGTACAGGACTGAATTGTGTTGCTTCAGTTGTGTTTACACAGTAAATAACAAAAACAATTCAACTTTAATAAAAAATTTGACAAAATGCTAAAATGTACATTCTTTATTTAAAATTTTTTTTTTTTTTTTTGACAAAGCGGTTCCCTGGAGGAACAGCTGTCAATCGCATCTTTTGGATCCACCCCTCAAGCACCCTGTGACCACCTTCGGTGGCTTATTTGGCCAGGAGGCCCCTGTCAATGACTCATGTTACCGTTCTACAAACTTATCAAGAGGGTCACATGGGGTGGCTAGCTGCGAAGGAAGCAAGGTGCTTTCTCTGTCAGGGAAAACTGGAGCATGTGCAGAAAGAGTGGCAACACGAAAGATTGCCTTGCATAGCGTTGCTACTCTTCAATAGAGATGGAGATCTGGCAGGATCAATCGGGCATTTACTGTCTAAGCAAATCAATTGGAAAGGCTTGGCACGCAGTCAACAAATTTTAATTTTAAAGCCAATGGGTTTACTGATACTTTAGGTCACCAGTTAATTGTGCTAAAGCAACCCATTCTGCTCACCAAAAATGGGCCTTGCACCATTTTACCAATGCAACATACCATGTCTGAGTAGTCTCTGGTTCCTTGCAATGTATGTGCATTGGCGGCAAGTTGCCTTTGTGTTAGGGGGGTTGCCAAATGAATGGCATTGCAAGGCATTTTTGAGTCTATGCAAATGATAGTCCAAATGGGTTCTTACTGGTCCAGTGAGTGGTGACGACCATCTTGGCTGTCTTTCAGAGCCATGCCAGCCAAAGAATCTTCAGCATCCCAAACTTAATGGATGTTGGATGCCTCCATCTGCTGCGTGTTGTGGCTCCACCCCTCTGATGGCTACCTCTGTACAGGGATATAGTAGTGATGTAGCAGCCAAGGGACTAAACCACAATGTGCGTGGTAGGCATCCAACCCGCCCAGAAGTGTGGGATGCTTAAGATTCTTTAGCCTGCAAAGATGGGAGTCCCGCCTGCAGAACTGTAAGAATTTCCTTTTTGAAAGGTGCCTGCAGCACTGAAGTAAATCTTGTGGTTTAGTGCAGTCAGTGCACCAACGTATACAATTTGTGTAACAGCATTTTTGATTTGGCGCACAGAAAATGTGCCACTATTTATGCATATCCCTCCAGATGTGTCTAATTTTTCATCCAGTTGCTCAGAACTATCACCAATAACGAAGGCTGGTGAGACATTTAAGTCTCTTGCACTGGAACGTTCCCCAGTCTTTTTCCATGAATTGGATGGAGAAGATAGACATATTTTTACACACCCTTTTTATTTTCCCTGTAGAGGAAAGGGAGTGATTACCAAGTCTTGTCAACATGTTGGAAAATATCTGCATGTGGAAACCTTTATCGGTCTTTCGCTAGATGATTATTTCTTGGGAATCAACACATAAGCAGCTGCTCGGCTGGTAAACATTGGGTGACGTTTTGCCCTCTCTACAATCCCAGTATTGCCAACATCAGCGCTTTAAATCGGAATGGTTTGGACGTTTTGTCATGGGATTCATTAGAACTTTTTCATTCCCCAATGATTTCCAGCTTCTAGAGAAACCAGCATAAGCTGTAGATAAAATCAGTCATGTAGCATCCAGCAGTGCTTGGCAACCCTGTATATTTCAGCCAACTCCTCTCCTAGGCAGAACCGGTAATGCCAGGTAAGTGTGAAGGCCTGGCAAGGAAACCTGCGTGTAATTTTGGCTATAAGCGCAACGCCAGCAGAAACCTTTTTATTTAGGGCCCTTTCACACCATAGGCGTTGAGGCGCCTTGGCCAAAGCAGTCCCAGTGCATAGGCAAGGCATGGTTGCCTTGTGATCTTTGTTCGTTTTTTTTATTACTGATAATTCAAGCATCCTAGTGAACATATACTCGATTACCAAAAGTATTGTGATGCCTGCTATTACATGCATATGAATCTTGAATAAAAAAATGAACATCCAATACTTTTGGTAATATAGTGTGACTCCTGCCTTTACACGCACATGAACTTTAAAACGGGAGTTCCGCGGGAAAACATTTTTTTTCTTAAATACCTTTTTTGTAACGCTGGTGGTACAAAGAAAATGGTACTCACCAGTCTCATCCTCGCAGCCGCTAGCAGGACGATATCCCTCAGAAATCGATTTTATAAAATTTCGTGATGGACATTGCCATCTTAACTGCGGGCACTCTGAAGCCCTCCTGTACGATCTTCCAGGATGCGGTGAATGCTGTCCCAGCATTCACCGCTCTATCCCGCGCATGCGCAGTGTGACGGCGAGCCGCGCCGTCAACACTGCATAGTTGCTAGGACAACGGCCGGCAGCATTCTGAAAAGGACACTCCCCGCTGTGACTAGCATACAAATTAATTTATTTATTTTTTTTATCAGCGAGAGCTCAGAACGCCCTGAGCAGGAGACACACGTGATGGCTCCCAAAATCCTTTGCGGAGCAAAGCGACACGCCCAGTCCCGCAACCCTACAACCAGGAAGTGCCTGGTCGAGCTGCTATAAAGAAGGTATGGAGATTTTTAGAATTTTTTGGAATAGCGAAATCGTTGTGTACATCGGGGGACTAGTGAATCGGACAAAGTGACAAAATCGCGTGAACCTCCACTTTAATGCCATGGCAGTCTTAATCCGTAGTGTTCAATATTGAGTTGGCCCACCCTTTGCAGCTATAACTGCTTCAACTCTTCTGGGAAGACTGTCCACAAGGGCCTGGATGTGGCCCCAAACTCGCTCATCCATGTCTTTATGGACCTTGCTTTGTGCACTGGTGCGCAGTCACGCTGGAACAGGAAGGGGCCATCCCCAAACTGTAACCTCAAAGTTGGGAGCATGAAATTGTCCAAAATGTCTTGGTATGCTGACGCCTTAAGAGTTCCCTTCACTGGAACTAAGGGGCCAAACCCAACGCCTGAAAAACTACCACACACCATAATCCCCCCTCCACCAAATGATTTGGAGGGGGGCAATTCTTTTGCCAATATAGTGTGCCTGAGCGAGTTTGGGGTGGAGGCACTTGACTGGCCAGCGCAAAGTCCTGATCTCAACCCATTAGAACACCTTTTAGATGAACTGGAGCAGAGGCTGCAAGCCAGGCTTTCTCGTCCAACATCCGTCCCTGACCTCACAAATGCGCTTCTGGAAGAATGGTCAAACATTCCCATAGACACACTCCTAAACCTTGGGGACAGCCTTCCCAGAAGAGTTGAAGCAGTTATAGGTGCCAAGGGTGGGCCAACTCAATATTGAACCCTACGGTCTAAGACTGGAATGCCATTAAAGGTCATGTGCGTATAAAGGTAGGTGTCTCAATACTTTGGTAATATAGTGTATTTCGGGATACTTTAAGTGACAGACTGTGCTAGGTTTTCTAATAAAAAAGCAATAGCTGCTTACTTTCTGTCTGACCTAAAACTTTAGAGCTACAAAATTGAAGGGTGTTTCTATCCTCTTACTATTCAGATGTGGGTTCTGATTAGAACAGGGGTCTCCAAACCTATCAATATGAGGGCCACATTGTGTAATTTCCCGATATTCATAAACTGAAGAAATCTCTATTGTTGCCCTCCTCCCCCTTTACAGCAGAATCCCCATCGGGGTCCCTATTAGATTCCCTGTCGCCATCAATGTCTGTTACATCAGAGTTCCCATTGCATAAACCCTTGCATCAGGGTCCCTATCGCTGTTCTCCTTGCATCAAACCCTCCCTTACATCAGAGTCCCCATTAAAATCCCCATTACATTGGGAGGAGGGCCTTAATCCTCAATGTGTGCACATCAGGGACACGCAACTGATCCTCTGGTACCGGGCCTGGATTTGGCTCAGGGGCCATTGTTTGGAGACCCATGGACTAGAAGATAAATTTCACAGCACAGTGGTAAAATAGCTAAGAAAAGGTGGTAGATGACTCCATAGCACCCCTACTGGATGTAAGTGGTCAATATGAAACATGAATGTATATTGTTATATATTATAGCTTTTTTTTTTCTTTTTCTTTAATACCATTTATTTTTATCCCCCCCCAATTATAAATATCCACATGCCAGTCTATAGTTGGAGCCCTGTCAATTGACCTTCAGTAAAAACTAACGGCAGCTAGCCTTGGCATTGACTTCCTTCCTACAGCAAGAATGTTGCTTGTTTTGCATGCATATGGCCCCTAGGAGGAGCAACTGTAGATCCAATATGAAAAATGATAAAAATATGGCACAGCAAAATGACTATCTGGTAAAATTTTAGAGCAATATGAGTGGGGATCGACGTTATATTTCCCTGTTAAGGGGGTTGTTGGATAAAAAAAATCCCCCTGGTTAATTAGGGGTTGACATGCAGCATCTGCTTCTATGGCAACTTGCGAGAGGTCCTATGTGCTGGAGTCTGTTAGCGAGGGGAAATTGACACTTGTGTATATATCCGACCCTTGCAGCTGGTTATGGGATGGACACGGCACAGCTGGTGTTCCTGCCGGAGCACGCCCTTTAACGATCGCTGTGCCATCAGCTGCTTCCGGAATGAACTTTAGGCCAAACGCAAACAAAATGACAGTTATATATACAGTATGACTCCCCCATGAAGTCAGTTTTCTCTTTTTACAAGAATATAGTCTGTTGGTTTAACAAAGTAGCTATGACACATTGCACTTCAGTTCATCGGCAATATAGCGGCCTCTCGAATGCCTATCTACTTTTTCCAATCCCAAAGGGCATTTTCCATTGAAATATTGCTATACAACCTTGTGCCAAACGCACACTGTTGCGGCACAGCCCCATTGCCTTTTAATGGGTAAGTTGGGCAAGTGGCCAAAATAAACTTGCAGCGCAGCAATGTGAACAGGCTCAAGTGGCCACTATGGCACTCAGGCAGCCTTTGTGTTCCAATTAATTCCCAGTTACTGTAGCTGCCAACAATCCGGCAGTACAGTGTACTGCAACGCACATGGCAAGCGCTGCGGTACCAAAATTGTTGCAGATGTGTTTTTTCCTGTTGAGGTGTAACTTGCGTGAAGCTATATGGAAAGGTAAAACTTTTTTTTTTGTTTTAATAGAGAGGAGGTATTAGAACCCCTGTCAGTTTTTGATGTCTGTGCCTCCATTAGGGAGATTTAATCCTCTCTATTTGTCCTGTTTACTATTCTCATTGAAAGTGGTAGGGGGGGGGGGGGGGATGGTGTACACGCAAATACCAATAAAAAAGGTAAGGGGGGGGAATCCTGAATTTTGGGTTGTCGCCAGAAGTCATGGAGAAATCTTCCAATGGGGTCACTAGTTCTGGAGGTCTCGAAGTAAGTCCCTTCATTTGTAGGGAATAAAAATATATATATATATATATATATATATATATATATATTTATATTTATATATATATATATTTATATTTATATTTATATTTATATATATATTTATATTTATATATATATATATATATATTTATATATATATATATATATATATATATATATATATATATATATATATATATATATATATATATATATATATATATATATATATATATATATATATATATATATATATATATATATATATATATATATATATATATATATTTTTTTTTTTCTCTTCACGTTTTGTCAATGGGACAGGAAGCAGCAGAGAGAATTCTCCCCAATGGGGCACAGATGGCAAAAATGGTTTATAACCCTCCCTTGCTTTTACTATCCAAAATGAATAAAAAAAAAGTTTTGCCCATAGTTTTACTTTAATCATTTCTTACTCGAGAAAGGTTTGCCTGTACAATTACTTGGACAAGTATGAAAAGCCAAGTTTTTGGGTAGCTGTTTTTTCAGGGAAAACTTTTGGCTGAAGTTGGGCACCGTGCACACTAGTTTTTTTTTTGTTTAAACCGCTGGATGAAAAAACGCTGATAATAGTGTTTTTGTGCTAGCTTTTAGGAGCGCTTAACACTTCATTTGCGGTTTTACAGAACACAAAGGAAAAAAATGCTCAAAAAAAGCTTTTAGAAATGTTTTTTAGTGGTGTATGTTTTTTTTTTTTTTTTCTCGGGAAAACACTCCCTAAAACACTACAAAAAACGTTATTTATTTTTCTTCCTAGATGCTAAAGCTTAAATGCTAATGGCATGAACTAGTGTGCAATTTCTAAGGTGTGAACAGTACCATCAAATGTAATGGCACCAATCTAACATTAACTGAATGGCTCTGGCAAAGCACGCTGGTGCCCACGGCCTCAGAATCTCTGGAAAACGGACATCTGGCGTTCAGACCCTTCCAG
The DNA here is from genome assembly GCF_905171775.1 of Rana temporaria. Classification (NCBI taxonomy): domain Eukaryota; kingdom Metazoa; phylum Chordata; class Amphibia; order Anura; family Ranidae; genus Rana; species Rana temporaria. The sequence goes on from NC_053495.1 coordinate 19,942,100, forward strand.
TACAGAGGCCTCTTCTGCTTTATTAACAGGCTGGGAAGAGGCAGAGGCAAGATGGCGTGTATTGATTGACTGAGCTGTCCTCCAGCTACTGGTGCCCTGCGACTGGCTGCGGAAATTGGTTATTGAAATTGGGCCTCTGGAGATCTATTATAAAGCCCCGACGCTTGTTAACCATTTCCGTTCTGTATGGTATATTGACAGCGCTGCTTTCCACTTATAGCTTCCAGTTGTCAGGTGGTGGCTTTAGGCCCCGTCTAAAAGTAAAGAGCTTGCGGCGTACAGCCTTTTTTTTTTTTTTTTATGATGGAGAGCTGGTCACAGCTAGGCTAATGCAAAAATAGAAACCGTCTTCAATTGTGGGATTTGTGTGGGCTCAGTTGTAAAAAATTATACTTTGTCTGAGCCTGGCTATGGAGCCCTAAATCTGAGCGCTTCAGAATGTTCCTGCCCTGTTGCCTGCCTGACCACCCGCTGCCCTCCCAGCTCCGGAGTGTGCATAAAAGCATCAATCAAAATTATTATTATCCTCACCTTTTGAAAACGACCCATTCGGTTTAAAATGGCAAGACAAAACAATTGTGTATAGATAGAAACAACAAAATCCCCCCCCCCTCCCTTCCATTATTTAAAAAAAAAGGGGGGGGGGCAGGTCGCTGCTTTTGTGTCTAAAGGTCGAATGTCTTTTTAAAGTGACTGTAAAGTCTTGTTTTTTCAAATAAAAATAACATCTTATACTTGCCTGCACTGCAACCAAGTATAACATGTTGTTTTTATTTTAAAAAAAAACAAGACTTTAAAAAAAAAAAAAGCCCCCCCACCCCCATTTAAAAATAACATTGCTCTCAATGGGCCAGATTCACAGAAGAGATACGCCGTCGTATCTCCTGTCCTATCTATGCGGCTGATTCATAGAATCAGTTACGCATAGATAGCCCTAAGATCCGACAGGTGTAATTGACTTACACTGTCAGATCTTAGGATGCAATACTTCGGCCGCCGCTGGGTGGAGTTTGCGTCGTTTTCCAGCGTCGGGTATGCAAATGAGCTTTTACGGCGATCCACGATGGTTTTCGCGTTCGTTACGTCGTCGCTAGTAATTTTTTCCCGTCGCAAAGTTAAGCCTGCTTTAACATGGCTTAACTTTAGATGAGCCATGTTAAAGTATGGCCGCCGTTCCCGGGTCGAATTTCAAATTTTAAATTTTTTTTTTTTTTTGCGTAAGACGTCCGGGAATACGAAAGTACGTTACGCACGTCGCCGTTCAAAAAAAATGACGTCACTTCGCGCAAAGCACGGCGGGAATTTCAAAACGGAGCATGCGCAGTACGTCCGGCGCAGGAGTGCACCTAATTTAAATGGTACAAGCCCCATTTGAATTAGGCGGGCTTGTGCCGGACGCCTTTACGTTACACCGCCGTAAGTTTACACGCAAGTGCTTGGTGAATCAGGCACTTGCGCTGAAAACTTGCGGCGGTGTAACGTACAGACGATACGTTACAGTACAGTACAGTGACCCCCCCTTCTCTCAGTACAGTGACCCCCCCCCTTCTCTCAGTACAGTGACCCCCCCCTTCTCTCAGTACAGTGACCCCCTCTTCTCTCAGTACAGTGCCCCCCCCCCAGCTAGTACCGACAGACGAGCGGCGTGTCCCACGAGTGCGGGCTCCTCCTCTGTGGGTGTAAACAGAGGAGGGCCGCCGCCGGGTTACCAAGATGGCCGCGGCTCCGGAGCTAGGCCGAAGCCGCGGCCTTTTCTAATGTTACGGCGGCGGCTCCGGAGCTAGGCCGAAGCCGCGGCCTTTCCTAGCGCTATGGTCGCGGCTCCGGAGGTAGGCTGAAGCCGCGGCCATAACATTAGGAAAGGCTGCGGCTTCGGCCTAGCTCCGGAGGCGCAGCCGTAACATTAGGAAAGGCCGTGGCAATCCGCGGATCAGTGTGTTCCGATCCGAAGGGGGTGACCCGTTCGGATCACGGATCAACTGTGATCCGTTGCACCCCTACTAACAGTGTAGCGCAAGCTGGCGGGGGACTCTTTCTGTCCTGCTCCCCTGCAAAGTGCTGCCCTATGCTTGGGCCTTGTTGGCCTAGGCCAGGATACAGCATTGATCATATCCGATCAAGGGGGATACCAGGCGGTAGGGTCAGTCTGCTGCACTTTGTAGCTTTGTTGCGTTTTTTTTTTTTTTTTTTTTTTTTTTTTTAATAATTTGCATGCATACTCTGCATTGTAATCCATTTACAGTGGGCCAGTCCATTGTATTTGGGGGTGTTACTGAATTGGTGCTGAGCGCTCACCTTGGTAGCTGCACCAATGACACCTTCAGTAGCCTGAGATTGTGCAGAGCTCTGGCTCTCTGTCAGCGCAGCAGCGGCCTCCAGTCACCACATGGAGAGTTTCCAGAACTTTAAGATGTGCAGAGGATTAATACTTTTATTACCCTCATTAAAGCTTTTTATCTCTGTCTACAGAAGGCATAAAAGTCTCAGATATAAAACATCTTCCACAGCAGCAGTTACTTTATGGCTTTGTAGTTTTATTACTTGCTTAAGATGTTATCTTGCATTTAATACCTACCTGAAGATTATTTCAGGCGCTTAGACTTCTTTAAAAAAAAGTCCAATCTAATGGAGGAGCAGAATATTGTGTTCGGCTAAGGAGCTGATGATCTTGCTAAATGCAAGCGTTTAAAGCTCAGCTCCTGACACACAACCTCTTAATTAAAATATATTTCCCAATAGCCAGAAAGGATCTAAACCCACTTTGTGAGGCGCACATGCCTTTGCAATCCCAGATTATACGTTGTAAAAGTGATTGCTTTACTGTGCTGCACATGGCCTGAGCAAAGCTGTGGGAGGGGTCGGGTAGGCCCCACCCACTACAGGTTACTTGTAGAAAACTACAGGGGGCGGAGACCAGACTAGTCGCCCTACACGAGGAGAGGGAGCAGCAGTGAATGGTCTTTATTACAGAAAGCCAAAGTGTCACACTGGATTTCTGCACAGATCTGGAAGAAAGACATTAAGAACACCAAGATTCCAGGAAGAATACATGTGGATCTTGTGTTTATACAATATTTGCTTACTCCAGAGTTCATCTTGAAATCATTAAAGCAGGCATGTCCAAAGTCAGGCCCGGGGGCCAAATGCGGCCCCCCTGTTGATTTAATATGGCCCCCCTGGAGATTTGGAGATTATATATATATATATATATATATATATATATATATATATATATATATATATATATAATTAGTGTTTGTGGCCCCCAGGGCCACAAAAGATATATACTGTATTTATTGGCGCTCCCTTGGAGGGGACAGGGAGGGGGCAGGACGAGCGCTGTCAGATTACATGAAAAGAATCTCCTGTTTACTCAGCAGCATCTCTATTGGAAGTCCCGTCTCCTGGGCTGCCATTGAACGACTGTTCTGCCTATCATAGGAGGCAGGACTTTCTATTAAAGAGGCCACAGGGTAAACAAGACATTCTCCTGTTTGTAATCTGCCGGCACTCGTCCCACCCCCTCCCTCTGCCCTCCGAGGCTGCAGATGGGCATCGTTCAGGCTGCACTGATGGCACATGTGAGGCTGCATTGGTTGCAATGGTGAGGTTGCAATGGTGAGGCTGCATTCATGGCAATGGTGAGGCTGCATTCATGGCAATGGTGAGGCTGCATTCATGGCAATGGTAAGCATGTGCGTGTTATACGCCGATAAATATGGTATATCCAAATAACACGCCTAAGCTCATCCTTGGTCCCAAGCAGCGCTCTGGGATTCATTGGGGCCACAAATAAAATGTATACAGTGTATCCAAATAACACGCCCAAGCTCATCTCTTCACCACACACAGCCACACAAAGGCAAGAGAATTCTTGTTGGGCCGTGTATTGGTGCTCAGATGAACACACAGAATTTTAATGGTTCAAAGAATGTCAGGCAAAATAGTCGACCCTCACGCATGTTCACTTAATCAAATCTGGCCCTCTTTGAAAAAAGTTTGGACACCCCTGCATTAAAGGGTAAGTTGACCCTTGCAAACAATCTGTACACTGGACCCCCTCCTGTACTTCTCCTTTTCTGACTTCCTTCCCTATATTGGGAACGAGCAGTGCATATTAGTTGCAGTCATGTGCGCTGCAAAATCCCCCACAGTCCATAGTCCTTCTTAAATGAGAACGAGAGGATGGCTCCGTTCCTATTAGGGGTGCACTGATGCTGTTTTTTTTTTTTGTTTTTTTTCGTCGAGTACTTTCGGTCCAGTACTCCCCAATACATAGTACTGATGCCTTTTGCGTTGCGATTTGAGCTCCTACAAAATGATTGGGCTCAAATCGCACTGCATAGAATCGCATGCGGTTTGAACCGGAATGCGGTGCAATTGCTGTCCAAATCGCATGTGATTTCTTGCACTGACAAGCCTGGGTTCACGCAGGAGCAGTGATGTGGGCTCAAATCGCACCACAAAGGTATTGGTTTTGGGTATCAAGCATTTTCACGAGTGTGAGTACCCCTGAAAATACTCGCTATCGGCATCGGTGCATCCCTAGTTCCTAAATACCCCGGAACCATGGAGAAGGAACGAAGCCAAACTCTAACTGGAAGTTGAATCGCAGTAGCAAAAAAAATATATATTTTACATATTGTGCATTGCCCGTCGGTGCCATCCATCCGTCAGTGCTAGCCATCCGTCAGTGCCATCCATCGGTGCCCCCCTGTCATGCCTATTTTTAAAATTGTCACATGACATAAAAAAAAAGTATCGGGATTCGGTATCGGCGAGTACTTGAAAAAAAGTATTGGTACTTGTACTCAGTCTTAAAAAAGTGGTATTGGGACAACCCTAAGTAAAACCCCCTTTTCACACTGGGGCCACGTTGGTGCTTAAGGCTGCATTCACACCTAGGCGTACAAAATTGCGGCGTTTTGTCCCGCGAATTGCGGCGACAAATTGCGGCGTTTTGTACCGCGATTTGCGGCGACAAAACGCTGCGATTGTGAATGCAGCCTCACCCCCTCTATGGAGATGGTTTACATCTCCTATGCCGAAAGCCGCCTGAAAAAAAGGTCCGGTGACTTGTCCTGAATGTTCCCCTATGGGGGAAGTTCCTCCACTCACTGCGCAGGCGCAAACTTTCTGACGGAAATCCCCGAACCTCGCCCGGCAGCCAGGCTCTTTCCTTAACATCCCCGTGGATTGGAGGATGTTAAAAAAAGAGCCAGGAGGCCGAGCGAGCGAAGCGAGCCGTCCGAGCGAAGTGAGGCCGACTGGCCACTTTCCTCTAAGTCCACGTCGCCCTGGATGACGGCCGCCGTTCGGGGATTTCCGTCAGCAAGTTTGCACCTGCGCAGTGCTTGACGGAACTTTCCCGATGGCTGGAACCAGCTCAGCGCATCAGTTCGCGCATGCGCTGGAACTTCCATGATACATGGAACCAGCACGTCAGATCACCGGGACTTTTTTTCAGGCGTTCGGCGTGGAGATGTGAACCATCTCCATAGAGGTGCATGTGTTTTCATCCCTCCAGCGTCTCGGGGCTGCTGCGGCGTCACACTACAGGCGACAAAACGCCTAGGTGTGAATGGGGGCTCAGTGCCGCTTGTTTTAGCAGCGCTTTAGCACTATTTAAACAGGGGGCTGTTTATTAAGGGGTTAAACTCCAGCTTTGTGTTTTCAAGTGCTGCCCATTCATGGCAAAATTAGCAGAAGGTGCCCAAAGGGTGGCGCTAAAGAGCTGAAAAACCACATAGTACGTTCGTGTTTGCTGGCCGACAATTGTGTGCCGTTTTTGTATGCAAGACAAAATCGGGCACGCAACCTTCGGACAAAAGTCTGACGCTTTTGTTTGCGGAAAATCTGATCGTGTGTATGAGGCTTTAGACTCGGGTGGTTGACAGAGCTGTAAACTGACATTGATTCTTAAGAAATATTAGGAGTAGGCATGTGCATGAGCCTGGCTAAACCTACAAGTAAAGTTAGTTTTTATGTGGATTTGGCCTTTCATCGGTAACACAATTCTATTTTCATCCTCCATTTAAGCACAGTATAAATGGGTATGGGGCAACATTAATGAGGCGGTCATTTATCGTCTGCCCAATTACGGTCCTGCGTTTGCTGCCTTGCGTGATCTATAGAAATTGCTCATGTCCTGGATATAAGATTATCTGCCGTCTTTACAAACACGTCAGGATTAATAGATGCGTGCTGTTCTCTTGTCTCCTGTTTACAGAACCAGCATGCTTTAATGAAGTTGTACTTCTTGCCTTGGATGGAGTCTGTGTCTGGGCGGATCTGTTTGCGTTGGTGTTAATATCCCAGACTTCCTCTTGGAATACTGTTAAAGGATAACTGTCCAGATTGGCTTCTGTAATCTATCCATAAACATACCTCCCCAATTTTTCAAGATGGGAATGAGGGACATCTATCAGCAAAAGCATGCAGGCATAGGACACACCCCTTGCCACGCCCCCTTAAAGGAGAATTGTAAACAAAAACAGGATTGGTTAAACCCACAAGTGCTTTTTTTTTTATTTTATTTTTTATTTTTTTTAACCACTATTCCTTCATATTGGATTTTTGAATTTACAAAAGCAGAAGTTTAGACATTAAATGAAAGGTTTAGCGCTGGAAAACACTTTTTGATAAATAAAAAGTGCATTTTATATACATCTATATGGATCAGACCAAAATGAGGGACAAATTGGAGGAATGAGGGACATTGCTACAAATCAGGGACAGTCCCTCGAAATCAGGGACAGTTGGGAGCTATGCATAAAGGCCGCGCCACATTGAAAATTTAGCCCCTTAACTTCCACCTTTTTTTTCCTGTGTTTTGGGAGCCAATGTCATCGCAGGCTCTCGGGCAAAGGGAAGCATTGCGTTGTATACGTTCTCTTGCACAGTGCGTTCCATGCATGTTCCCTACACCGCGTTCAAACGCATTGCCCATGTCTGCATGCGGGTGCCAGCAGGGCTGGGACAAGGGGTGAGCAAAAGGGGGTGGCTGCCCCTGGGCGCAGCATGTATTGTAGGTGTAGCGCCCTACACCATAGGTAGGTGTTAGAGGTGGGGATTTTTGTGGAAGCTGCCAGGCAGATGCATTTTGGCAGGCTTATGCTGCAAGCTAGGCCTCTTTGTTTTGATCTGGAGGGCAGGGAGTGGTTATGTAGCAGTGGGTGTGACCAGTGCTGGAAGTGGCAAGGAGAGTAGGAGAGAGCTGGGAGGAGGTGCAGGCTGTGTTCTCTCCCCACTCCTCATAAGCTCATGGGGGGGTGGGGGCTCAATTTGCCTTCTTTGCCCTTGGCGCTGGATGATCTTGTCCCGGCACTGGGTACCAGTGTAATGCACCCCAAATGCTTTTGTATGCACAAAATTTAGTGTGGTGCATTTTTAAAAATGTACTGCATTCAATACTTATTTATTTTGTGTTCTGGTGCAATTTGCAGCCCAAAATCACTGCGTGGCTGGAGTCATATGGGAATGAGGGTCCAAAAGTGTGTGTGTGTGTGTGTGATTTTACTTTTGACAGTTTGGAGATTCTCTGTGCAAGCAGGTGGTGACCATTCACAAAGCATTCACCATGTGCACAGCATTCACCCAGCAGCATGTCATGGCGGATTGATGATGCTGGAGATGTCTCAGGGCCTGGTGCCGGTATATATTTGTCTTTTTATGGCCGGCCTAAAGCTAGTGAGTGTTGCATTGTGTGTTCTATGACCACAAACACAACACTTCCTCTGTCAGCTAAGAAAAGCAGAAGTGGGACTTGCGTTATGATCCGATGCTGCACGGTTTTCTTTTTAAAACGCACTGCATGGGGCCTAATGTATTGGACTGTCTGTGTTGCGGGATGGGGGTTTATATTAAAGCAGCCCCCCCAAAATGTGGGGGCGGAGGGTGGAAAGTCAGCAGCTACAAATACTGTATATAGGACACTTGCCTGTCCAGGAATCCAGCGTAGTCTCACCCCAGCTGGTTAATTGGTCGCCTTCGGGTTCAAGCACCGGTATGTTTACTTTGGGAAGCTGGCTGTGACTGCTTGCGGTTCCACAGCTGGTTTCCCACTTTGCATGTGTGGGCTGCGTTGCGCTTTTTATATGATCCTGCAGGATTCTGGGACCTGTGATGTGTCCCAGAAGGCTGCGGGGGAAGAAGAGGGGTTAACTTCCACTTGGATTGCTGTCGAGATCTGACCTGAAGTCCATCCAAAATGGGAAGATTGGCTACCTGGGTTTTGGTGAAGTTCCGCTTTAAAGGGTAAAGGTTTGTGTTTTTTCGCCTTCATGCATAGGATGCATTAAGGTGAAAAAACACCTGGCAATGATGTGCCCCCTCGAGCCCCCCCAGCCCCTGTGTTTTACTTGCCTGAGCTGGTTCACCTGCTGTGAGTGTGTCCGGCGTTCTCTTCTCCAGAGTCTGACCGTTGACTGGCTAGATTGGATGTATTGACACACATGGTTCGATTGTTGGCAGGGGATTGTCTGACGGTCTGTCCTAACTTACCTTTGGTACGCTTCTTTTTGACAATTGTTGTCCAACTTTCAGCCAACAAATGTTGGATAATAATAATGTTTACACTTATAGCGCCAATTACAGCGTTGCCGCTGTGTCTAAGCGCTGATAATGGTTGTCATTATTACCCAACGGTACTCATTTTACCGACCTCGGAAGGATGAAAGGCTGAGTGGACCCCGCCGGGATCGATCCTGCAACCCTTGGGACACAGGCAATCACAGACTGCTGCAAAGGAGCATTAGCCCCCTGCGCTATCTTACCAGCATGACAGGCTAGTAAACTTTTAGGCGGACAATGGTTTGGCGTCATATTTTCGTATGGTCAGTACACAATTTAATCACACAAGTCGAAAGTACAAACACGAATGCTTGGAATCAATTCTCGCCAAACACGAAATTGGCAGAAGGGGCCCGAAGGGTGGCGCTCAAGAACTGAAATTCCTCAAAGTACGTCACTACGTTCGTGTTTGTGGCACGAAAACCTGGTACCGTTGGTATGCAAGACAAGATCCTGTCACACACCCTTTTGACAAAAATCAGACGCTCGGTTGGCCAACAATCGTGTGTACGAGGCTTTAGACTTGAAACATCCATTTTGTCTTTCAGCTAGCCATACAAGGTGTGTGTGTGTGTGGCCAGCGGGACGAATGGAAATAACTGACCCAACCCTCCCCGCTGTGTCATTGTATTCTGACAGTGGGACTCCCCGGCCATCAGAATATACTGATCAGCGCTGCAGCCGACTTGCTGCCAGTGCTCATCAAATAGAAACTTTCTATTGGGACAGCTATTGATTTCTCATGTAACGGCCATAGATGGATCAAAGTTCTGCCAGTTCTTGCTGAACTGGCCAAATTTCGATCAATGTGTGGCCAGTTTTAACCTACCAACATGTTTTGTGTGTACCTGTCGGAAACCCACAAAAACATGCACACTCCATGACACCTTTTGTTAATCACTCTGTTTACTGCCCCCTATTTGTTCTTGATACAAGTCTACTCTGTTTGTTTTGTTTTTTTTGTAGCATAACCGGTTAAAATTGTGGTAATTGTGTTTACCTATGTAATCGCGTAAAAAAAAAAAAATGTGCCAGCGATGGCACGAATGTCATCTCTCTGAATAATGACCTTGTCAGCGACAAAGATACAATGGAAACAAAAGCTTTCCTGAGAAAGCGTGACCTCCCACGGTAATGACAGAGCGGAGACTGGGAGGCCGGTGGCATTTACCGCTCACTGTAAATAAGACGAGGGGTTTCCGGGCCGTCATCCATCAATATTTTTTTCCAAGGAATATGTCACAATGACAGTCCCTGCATTGAATGGTGGTAATACGCTGCCACAAACACGGCAGTGCTGTATGTTCAAAGGAGAAAAAGCATGGGGGCAGCCCCATTTACTTTTATGGAGAGTTTGGCAGGAGGTCAAACTTTGCATGCAGCGTTAAAATTGATGCTCTGCAATGCAAAGCTGCGCCAATCTATACCATACAATATGTATGCCTATGCAAGAGGCTTCTCAGGTCTTCTCCCCACCCCTAAACCCAGTGATGGGAGAAGCGGCACTCTGAGCTCCTCTCACCGTCACTCTGCTCTCTCCGCACCTATGGGGGTGCTCCATGTACTGCAGAACACCGATTGTTTCTGGTGCACAGTAGATTGCAAGAGGCTGATGCTAGGTCACATTCATGTACTTTGCTTGTTGTAAAATAAATGCAGTGGTTAAAGTGATTGTAAATTCTTATTTTTATGGGAATAAAGTGTGCGGCGTTGGCTTCCTGTAATAAAGACCAGTGACTGCTGCTGCTCTCTCCTTGTGCAGGGTGACTAGTCTTGTCTCCGCCCCCCTCCTGTAGTTTTCTGCAGTGGTTGGAGCCTGCTGGGTCCCTCCCACTTCTGCCCACACAAGGCTTTTTATCTTAAAGGGGTTGTAAAGTCAGAATGTTTTTTATCTTGATGCATTAGGCCCCTTTCAGACGTCCGTTCCGCCTGTCCGTTCATTACAAGTCCGTTAACGGACTTGTAATGAATCCCTATGGGAACGCGTCCGTTAGCGGATGGAGCATCCGCTAGCGTCCGCGTCCGTCGGGATCCGGTTTTCGGACGGAAGAAAACCCTATTTTTCTTCCGTCCGGCGGAACGGAACTGATGCAGACGGTCCGTCTGCATCCGGTTCCCCATAGGGCAGAGCGGAGCTCAGACTGTGTGCGGGGACCGCCCTATCCGCCGACAGCTCAGCGGGGATCCCCGCTGAGCCGACGGAGCGGACGAAACAAACTGAAGGGACGTGTGAAAGAGCCCTTAAGTGGTTTGCACCTCTGCCTGGCAGCAGTGGGATTGGTTTTGGTTTGGGGAGCAGATTCACAAGTAAGAGTATTGGCACCGTTGCAGATATTGGTGCATTCCTAATGGGTTCTAACTTTTTCCATTTTTTCAGTGATTTCTACCAATACATTCACCAGTTGTGGTGGTCAGCAAATCGTCTGGTTGAGACACTGAGACAATTACAGGAGCAAAAGGATGAGGAAAGGTTGCCATGGTTGCAGGAAAGACTTCAAGTGGAGGTCCACACAAAAAAATGAACCTCTGCTTGTCGGAAACCCTTCCCCCCCCCCCCCCCCCCCTTCGGTGTCACATTTGGCACCTTTCAGGTATTTGCACCCACTTCCAGGAATAGAATCCCGCGGGAGTCACTCCCCTTCCCCCCTGCTGTCTTCTGGGAAACGCACTGGTCCCAGGAGACAGCGGGGACCAGTAAGGATGCGACTCACGCAGTAGGAAACTGGGCAGTGAAGCCGCAATGCTTCACTTCCTGATTCCCTCACCGAGGATGGCAGTGGGGGCAGCCGAGAGACAAGCGATTGCTTGGCTTTTGCATCGCAGGCACCCTGCAGTATTTGTATTTTTAATACTATTTTTTTTTTTTTTTTTTTTTTTTTTTTTTTAGGTGCTTTCACTTTCTGACAGGTATAGTTAGGGCCAGTTGCACATCCAAATGGAATATTTTTTTTTTTTAATCTATGTGAAACAATATGTTCTATAAATATTTTAATAAAAAGGAGTTCTCCTCTTAAGTGGTTTTCTCAGCAGCAGTAATCAGAAAATCGCTGTTCAGTTGTAAGCCCGCGGTGCAGATGCTACTGTGAGACGTGCAGCGGCTGCCTCCTCCGACATACAATGTGCTCCGGGAACGTGTGTTTGGGTGGGAAGCCTTAATGAGGTGTTAAGCGATCTATTTATTCATAGGGTGCACAGTGTGTTCATGCCACATTTTTGGCAAGCTGAATCCCAGGCAACGTATAAATATTTTATATCACTTTCTCAGTGTATTCAAAAGTATTTCCCCTCGTTGGCACAGAGTATGAGGCACGGCAAGTAAAATCTGCCGGCGGAGCGGGAGGAAACAAGTTTGCCAGTGACCTCGCGTGACTCCGCTGTAACCCTGATGAGAAGAAATGGCAAAATGTATTTTGTTATCTTTGTTTTAATTCTGCTTAAAGCGACCCTGTCGCCACCGTGTATGAGCCATTGGATTGTCTGTGGTTGATGTCCCGTATTGTAAGAAAAAACATTCCGTGAATAGAGCCCACTGGCTGCGGTGTGCTGCTCTTCGAAAGCAAGGTGTATCCCTGGAAAATGTCCAGACATTAAACGGGCCATACATTATACAAATTTCTTTCCTTCAACCGCGCAAAGCACCAGTGCTGTCACCTGGAGGGATTCCCATGCTCCTCCGTACTTCCAAAGCACCTGGCAGTTGAATGGAGTAGCTGGAAAGGGTCAAAATGCTGAGTATGTATTGTGGGTGATGGGGACATTCAAGCAGACCTGTTGCTGTTCTTAAAGGGTGTAAAAGCAGAAGGCTTTCTGTAATAATAAATCCACTTAACTTTTCTATAACATTTTTATTGCTTGGTGTGATACTTTGCCACCTGCTTTATTTTATTGTGGATTACAGCGGCGGTGGAGCAATGTGCTAGATGAGCTTGTTGTAAAAGTATTTAAGACCTGATCACGATCTCTTGGCCATAGTTTGGCTCTGGAGATGGTGTCACCTGACACATGGTGGAATAAGTGAGGGTCATCTGCTATATTTCACAACTTCAGCCATGGGACAATGCTTGACAGCTGTTTCTTTATCTCTGACACACATGACAAGCCCAAGGTGTAGCAGATAAGCTGGGCAAAGTCTTACAAGAGTGGTGTGTTATTTTTGGATCTGTCCGCAGAAATTCCTGCGATATGTTGTGCTTTTTTAGAAGCCCCATGCAGTCATGGAGGCACTTTTAAGTAGACATTTTTGGTACCTACTGCAGGGCTGTATTCTGGCCTAGGCCGACAAGGCCCAGGCCTAGGGCGGCACTTTGCGGGGGGCGGCCGGCCAGAGGGATCACTGTTGCGATTTCGCTGGGTCTGGTAAGACTGAGCCATTAGGAAGTGCCTAGCCTGCTATTCTCTAGGCCTTATTGACCGCCACAACATCCCTCTCTGTCCTCTTCCCACGGCATCCTTTTACCACGGCGTCCCTCTGTCCTCTTCCCACGGCGTCCCTCTGTCCTCTTCCCACGGCCTCCCTCTGTCCTTTTCCCACGGCGTCCCTCTGTCCTCTTCCCACGGCGTCCCTCTGTCCTCTTCCCACGGCGTCCCTCTGTCCTCTTCCCACGGCGTCCCTCTGTCCTCTTCCCACGGCGTCCCTCTGTCCTCTTCCCACGGCGTCCCTCTGTCCGTCACCCACGGCGTCCCTCTGTCCGTCACCCACGGCGTCCCTCTGTCCGTCACCCACGGCGTCCCTCTGTCCGTCACCCACGGCGTCCCTCTGTCCGTCACCCACGGCGTCCCTCTGTCCGTCACCCACGGCGTCCCTCTGTCCGTCACCCACGGCGTCCCTCTGTCCGTCACCCACGGCGTCCCTCTGTCCGTCACCCACGGCGTCCCTCTGTCCGTCACCCACGGCGTCCCTCTGTCCGTCACCCACGGCGTCCCTCTGTCCGTCACCCACGGCGTCCCTCTGTCCGTCACCCACGGCGTCCCTCTGTCCGTCACCCACGGCGTCCCTCTGTCCGTCACCCACGGCGTCCCTCTGTCCGTCACCCACGGCGTCCCTCTGTCCGTCACCCACGGCGTCCCTCTGTCCGTCACCCACGGCGTCCCTCTGTCCGTCACCCACGGCGTCCCTCTGTCCGTCACCCACGGCGTCCCTCTGTCCGTCACCCACGGCGTCCCTCTGTCCGTCACCCACGGCGTCCCTCTGTCCGTCACCCACGGCGTCCCTCTGTCCGTCACCCACGGCGTCCCTCTGTCCGTCACCCACGGCGTCCCTCTGTCCGTCACCCACGGCGTCCCTCTGTCCGTCACCCACGGCGTCCCTCTGTCCTCTTCCCATTAAGATGACAGGGTGGGTCTTAAAGAAGAAGGGATGTGGTTTTGACAGGAAGGGGTGGTCATATGTATATTAGGGGGTGCAGGGGTGCGCAAGTTTAGTCGGGCCTAGGGCAGCACAAAACCTTAATACACCTCTGACCTACTGCGGTTTCTTGTACAGTTTGCCTTAAAGTTCGATTTTGTTTTTTGTGTTTATAAACCGTTCAGAGAAGAAAAATGGAAGTCATAGACATGGTGGCTGGTGGATAACCAACCACTGATAAGGCTACAATACTTTCATAGACATAAGATGGTTTTAAGAAGACCCAACCAGAAATCAAGCCCCGTTATTTCCATACACAAGGTGGTTATCTGAAGATCCCACCACCAATAAGGCTATGTTGCTTTCATAGACATGAGGTGGGTTTTAGAAGATCCAATCGCCAATAAGGCTGCATTACTTTTGAAAGTTGGATCTTTTGAAAATCTGCTCGTATCTATCAAAGTAACGCAGCCTTATTGGCGATTGGATCTTCTAAAAACCACCTCATGTCTATGGAAGTAATGTAGCCTTATTGGTGGTGGGATCTTCTGATGACCATCTTGTGTCTATAGAAGTAACGGGGCTTGAGCTCTGTTTTGGGTCTTCTGAAAACCATCTCATGTCTATGAAAGTATTGTAGCCTTATCAGGTGGTTGGTTATCGGACAGCCACCTCATGTCTAGAGAAGTAATGTAACCTTATTGTGGTTGGATCTTCTGAAAACCACCTCATGGCCTTATCGATGGTTGGATCTTTTGAAAATCAGCTCATATCTATCGATGTTACTTCCATGGCCATGAGGTGGTTTTCAGAAGATCTAACTACCAATAAGGCTACATTACTTCTCTAGACATGAGGTGGCTGTCAGAAGGCTCAACAATTTTGATAAGCCACATTACTTCATAGACACAAGGTTAATGTCAGAAGACCCAAGCACCAATAAAGCATTACTCCCATAGACATGCATAATTGTTATAGGCAAATGTACAGTACATGTTCGCACACTGAGCAGACAGCACTGTGTTGGCTTTGTCTTGAGGAGAAATCACAATTTTGTTTTTCCAATCTGAGTTGCAGCATGTCCATAAACAGATGATTTTTTTTTTTTTTTTTTTATCCAATTGGTATTGTATTGATCAAACTATGAACATCTCACTTCTGTGAGTACCTTAAATGGCGTGCCAGGGGATGGAGTATAAGAATCTTTAGAGCATTGTGAGAAAATGTTGTTGACTGGTCTCTAAAGTTGCAAACTCCCTGTTCAAGCGAGTTTTGCATTTCCCTGGACTATAATGGGAATGCAAATTCCACTTGTAACAAAACCATCAACACGGGCCCTTAAAAATACTAGTGGTAAGGGATAAACTTAAAACCCAACTCTTGGCACCAACCTTTTTGATTAAGGCCCATTTAACACTACTGTGACTTCAAAACGATTTGTGGCCGCGATTTCAGGGAATGCCTGTGTAAGTGACATCAAAATCGAACCAAAGTAGTGCAGGGACTACTTTTGAAGTCGAAACAACTTGAAGTCGTACTAATATGAATGATTGTCATTGGAAATCATGGAAAACGACTTGTCATAGGACTTTGCCATCACAAATCGTTGGGAAAGTCGTACAAGTGTGAAAGGGGCCCAAGTGTTTTTAAAATGGTTTTATCTTGGCCTAGTGTGTGTTTGTGTTTAAACAAGTTAAATACGTTATTTTATATTCCCCAAATAGAATAGCACCTGATGTACCTTCATCCCCCTCCCCTAAACTTAAGCACTGCAGGTGTGATGGATACCAGTACTGGTGTCGTGTTGCCTCCTGTCTGGCCATTAAAATGTCCGTTCACATTTTTGGTATGTTTGGAACGTAACCTGGAGCTTCCAAATGCTTAGTACGTATAAGCTGTAGGCTGATGGTCTTCCTGTGTGGTGGCAACTAAACCCATTACTCCAGTGCTGCTGAGCCACCATGCTAATTTTGTAACTGCCATGCCACCCATATAACTGGAATGACCTTTTAATTGAGGCTTTGCAGCTTCTGTGAGCCTCTTCTCCTCAGTGCAGGAGATAAGCTTATCAATTTCCATCTTGGTAATAAGGCGTGGTGTTTAATGTTTCTGGTGTTCTCTTTAATAGAAACTGACAACTGTACGGGCAGCAGAGTTGGCTATGCTCGCGCTTCCTGTTTTTATAGTTGGCTTATGTGGCAAAAGTATACACGTTTCCCGAAAAAAGAAATGGGCACAACTTCCCAGAACATTTATAGGACTTTTCTTGTTTGTTTTTTTAAAGTGAGCCACTTCCTGATTATTTTCAACTGACCGTTAATCTGCAATTCATAGAAGAATAATTAAATAAGTGGTAAAAATATAATGTAATGTCAGCAAAGTGCTAAAGCTCAGACAACCTGTCTCCAGGCCATTCATTTTACAAGCCATAATATATGTGCATAGATTTACCTGTAGAAGCCTCCCTTGTGTAGACTTCCAAAAGCCCTGAGACTGCTGCTGGGTGCCGCCATTTTGGATGTGATTTCCGCATCCCCAGCCGATGTCACTCAATGTTTTTTTTTGTTTCGCTCTTCACGGGCAATTAAAATAAACTCCTCCCTCCTCACTGGCAAGCGGACCTATTTTATCACTCTTAACAACTTATCCCGTCCCTGTCAACTCTTCTCTACATTCATGAAGAAAAAAACCCTAATTTGGTGTGCATCAAGCGTAAGGTGATGATACGGATGCACCGGTATTAGATGTGCCACCGCCCCGATATTGTAGAATTGAACTAAGGACTAGTGAGTTGGGCTTTGAAGGCACACGATACAAAAATTGTAGAAATTTTTTTCTAGTTTTCTACAATTTTTGTATCGTGTGCCTTCAAAGCCCAACTCACTAGTCCTTAGTTCAATTCTTCTCTACATTCAACTCTCTACTTCGTCCTCCACTCACTAACTCACTCACTGCCCAGGAGATCGCCAATTGC
>NC_053495.1:19963988-20013988 GCF_905171775.1 Rana temporaria
GCCTGTTGACATCTGGAAAATTGTAATTTCTTCTTTTTTTATTTTAATTTTTTTGTCCTGGTGAAAATGATCGCCAAGAGAAATGGAGAGGGTGACTCTACCTAGCTGGGATGTTTCAGCAAAATAAGCAAAAAAACCTGACGGGGGTTCTAACCCTTCTCTAGCCCAAAAAAAGTTTTTGGGTTATACATACAATTTGCTTCCTACAGCCGTATCGCCTCTCTGCGCAAGATTTAAACATAGGTGATAAATCTGGCTTTGTTTTATTTTTAATTCCCCCCCCAGCCCCTTGATCCTGCTCCTCTGCAGGTCGCCCATCATCCAATGAGACCTCGGTGTCTGCACAACGATGCCGTTTCCTAGCAACCACTTTCAGCCGCAGCTTAGAACAGCCAGGTAGCGGGGAAGAAAATTCCTCAGCACATTGCAATAATTAGATTCTTTTTTTTCTGCGACTCCCTTCTCTCCACACCCCCTCATTTACCATGTTAACCCTTCGCATTCTCCGAGGATTGTCTGTGACCTGAAGCCCCCCCTTTTTTGAATAGGTTAGGATTTCTAAATGTTTTTGTTTGTTTTTAATTATTACTTCCAACCTAATTTTACAGCACATCTAAGGCTGCAATCACACCTGAACGCGGCGTATTTTACCGCGACAAATTGCGGCGTTTTTGTCCCGCGGTTTGCCGCGACAAAGCGCAGTAAAATACGCCGCGGTAACATACACAGGAGGGGTGATCAACATTGTCGGCTATGGCTGAACGCCGAAAGCCGCCTGAAAAAAAGGTCCGGGGCTTGTTTTGAGCTTCAGGCGTTTCGGCGTGGTGATGTTAACCATCTCCATAGCCGACAATGTAAAATCGCCCCTCCAGCGTATTGCAGGCTGCCATACCGGCGGGCGTTTTGCGTGAAAACGCCTAGGTGTGAATGCAGCCTAAACCCCAACTGGTTCAGATTGAGTTTCTTAAAACGCTGCATACCCAAGTAACAATGCTATCATCTTTTCTTTTCCATTAAATATTGTTCACCTATTTTTCATCTTTTATTGCATCTCAATGCGATTCTGCAGCCTCCTTGGAGCCAATTCCTGTCTACATAAACTCCAGTGATGGCGACAACAGTGGATCTGTGCAATAAATGTAGGGGCAGATCCACGTACCTCTGCGCCGGACGCAGCGTATCGAAGATACACTACGCCGCCGTAACTTTTTTTTTTTTTTTTTCCAATCCTGAAAGAATTCGCACCGTAAGTTACGGCGGCGTAGTGTATCTTTGGCGGCGTAATGGCGCGCCATTCAAATCTCTGATGGGGGCGTGTTTTTTATGATAATACGTCGTGACCCGACGTAAAGAACGTTTTTTAACTGCGAATGCACCGTCCGTGGGGGTATCCCAGTGCGCATGCTCGAAATTAACCCGGAACAAGCCAATGCTTCCGACGGTGACGTCATTCTACGCAAATCCCTATTCGCGAACGACTTGCGCAAACGACGTAAAAAATTCAAAATTGTGCGCGGGAACGACGGCCATACTTAACATTGAGTACGCCTCATAACAGCAGCTTTAACTATACGCCGGTAAAAGTCGAACGCAAATGACGTAAAAAAATGCGCCGGTCGTACGTTCGTGGATCGCCGGAACTAGCTATTTTGCATACTCGACGCGGAATTCGACGGAAACGCCACCTAGCGGCCGCCGAAAAACTATTTTTTTATTTTTTTTTTCAAAATTGTCGCTCTATTTTTGTTTAATAGCGCAAAAAATAAAAACCGCAGAAGTGATCAAATACCACCAAAAGAAAGCTCTATTTGTGGGGATAAAAGGACGCTAATTTTGTTTGGGAGCCACATCGCACAACCGCGCAATTGTCAGTTAAAGCGACGCAGTGCCGAATCGCAAAAAGGGGTCTGGTCCTTTAACTGCATTTTGGTCCGAGGCTTAAGTGGTTAGACTTTCATCAATTAGTAGTGCGACAATTCAATATCAACCAGCAAAAGTGCAAAAAAAGTAGGTGTGTCTAAAAAAAACAATACAAATACCGTATTTATCGCGGTATAACGCGCTCCCGCGTATACCGCGCACCCCTAAAGTGACCCCCAATCCTGTGGAAAAAAAGTTATTTTTGTACTTACAGTTTTGGTGTCTTGCGCGGCGTCCATCGGCGGCCTCGTCGGGTCCGGCGTCCTTCTGCGGCTTAGGGTGTCCTCTTCGGCGGGTCCGGCGTCCTTCTGCGGCTTCGGGTGTCCTTCTGCGGCGGGTCCGGCGTCCTCTTCAGCGGGTCCGGCGTCCTTCTGCGGCGTCCTCCCCGCTCGTTTCCCGCGCAGAGTTTTGAATACTGCGCCAGCATATACCGAGCGCAGTACACTCGGGCAGGCTCGGCAACTGTCGCGCTCACGTCCTGTACGTCCAGGACGTGACCGCGGAAGAAGCCGAGACTGGCCGACTATACCCGAGTGTGCTCGGTATATGTCGGCGCAGTATTCAAAACTCGGCGCGGGTGTCGGCGTATATCGCGCACCCAAGATTTTGCACAAAAAAGTGCGCGATATACGCCGATAAATACGGTATAATTCTGTAATTAAAAAAAATCCAAATAGATTTTTATATAGCTTTACACAAAGTAAAACAAGACGCCATCACTTGTCACTTATACACTAAAGTTGTGACTTAAAGTGCTGTGAGGGGCAGCTCTGAATTGGTGTATGTACTGCGGCGCAATCCCCCCCCCCCCCCCCACTAACTTCATTGTTTTTGTTTTTTTCTTTTTTATTATTTCGTATTAGAGTTCTGCCCTAAGCTTCTTTATATGTTGCTCTGCTCTAAAAGACGCAACGTGTAGGCCATCGTTATGCAATTCTTTCCTTGGCTTCGTAACGAACACCTCAACGCTTTTGGCGTCTCCCATGGAATGTGTCTCTTCTCCTCGCGGCGCTGGCATGGTTAAGACGCTCATTAGAGCAACCCGTCAGATTGTGTGACGCATGTGTAACTAGGGCCTTCCAGGCCATCGCTGCTACGCCGTGCCTTCAGATGCATTGGAATCACTGCAACGCTTTTTTCCTAAAAATAAATGAGAATCATACTCTTGTTTCCATGGAGGCAGATGGCTATGTCAGCCCTCCAATCCAGCAGATCTCCGAGGAGAGAGAGAGAGAGGGAACAAAAATACCGGAGTAAACGGCAGCCACGGGAGAAGGGACAACAAGGCGCAGAGAATGGGGGGGGCTTCAACTCAAGGAAGCCTCCACCCTGACAGATGGCCACGCTGCCTCCCTTGTATCTGTGTACAAAAGTGGGAGGAGTGTGTGGACAACATGCAGAGTTCAGGCATGATTCTGGAAGCAGAGGTGACTTTTATAACATTTTGGGTTTAATACAGTTTAAATTGACCCCAATTATCAAACAGACTCTTCTGTCATAAATGCCCCCCCCCCCCCCCCCCGCCTTCCAGCAGTAATGTACACTGAGCCATGCATGCGCAGCTCAGAATAGATTTGGGACACCAGCTCTGTACCCTGATGAAGTGACTCCTGTGCATGGGAGTGATGTCATCGCAGCCCGGCCATTCAAGCGGCCGGACAAGGGAACCGAGAAGGAAGACCAGGAGAAGATGGCAGCACCTGCGCGTTGAGGCCTTCTTTGATGGGCAAATCTTTCATAATGTGCTAGTATGTAGTGCAAGACACAAAGGGCAAATTCCTCTAACTTTGTAGTGATTGTAAAGGGTAATTTTTTATTTTTTTTAATAATCTTATGATACGTACTTGCACGGAGCGGCCCCAATCCTCTTTTAGACCTCTTTCACATTGAGGCGTGGAGCCGCGGTGACTGTATAGCCGCGCTATTTGTAGCGCCGCTATACCGTCGTATTTACCACGATATTCAGGCGCTAGTGGTGAGGTTTTAACCCCCGCTAGCGGCCGAAAAAGGGCTAATACCGCCCGCGTTGCGGGTGGTATTACCGCGGTTTCCCATTGATTTCAATGGGAAGGCGCGGTATAGGAGCGGTGAACACACCGCTCTTTTATACCGCAGTAAAGATGCGGCTAGCAGGACTTTTGGAGCGTTCCTGCTAGCGCACTGCTTCAGTGTGAAAGCCTTCTGGCTTTCACATTGAACACTACAGGGCATGATTTTTCATGCGGTTTAGCGGCGCTATTTTTATCGCTGTACCGCATGAAAAACGTCTCAATGTGAAAGGGGCCTTAGGGTTGTCCCCCCCCCCCCTGCACTCCAGGCTCTAACTTTTCTTGGTGTACCACCATAAGAAGCCACTTCCTATGGTGGTACACCTGCAGGCTTGATCCTGAGCCTCGCTGCCTGCATCCATAGACAGACAGTGGGTCTCAGCCTCGCCCCCTCCCACTGCCTCGGGACATGATTTGATTGACCGCAGCAAGAGCCAAAGCTTTGTGTGCCATTCTTGCATCCTCCTAGCAGATGTGATATACTTATCCCAGGAGGCTGCAGGACCAGGTACGCGTCATTCAGCACTTCCACTTGGGAAGGGAGGGGGTGTTAAAAAGGGTTAATTTACACTTGCGGCAAAGACTGCTTCTCCTGTGAAAAGCGATCTACGTTGGGATCCCTTTTTAGAGGTGTTTGACAAGCGGTGAAGAGGCAATATGTCACCACCCTGCTGCCTGTGTTACCCCCCCCCCCCCCCTAAAATGACGCACTACACTTGTGTTCATTCTATCTCAACTTGGCCCCGTTCACTTGGATAGGTGTGACAGGGTATAATTCCTGATTTGCATGTACACACCCCTGGCAATTGCCTTTGCAGCTAAAAGATGTGGTTGGGGAAGTCGGTAAAAGCGTAGTTCAACCTCGTGGTTTTTCCACATGTATCTGCGCTCCAATAAACAGAAAATCCAAGTTTATTAATAACAGTCCGTGGTAAAAATAGAAAATCGCAGCTCAAACAGGTCGGGAACAAGTTAACGCATTTCATGCAATATCCGCATATTGTGTAAAACGCGTTACTTTCCTGTTTGGGCTGTGATGTTTTTTATCGTGAATTATGATCCATACATTTTTGGATTTTCTGTGAATTGGTGAGCGATCAACCTCTTTGCATATTTGTGCCTCATCTGATGGGTGCAAATCGGACCTGCACTGCATTAAAGGGGTTGTAAAGACAAAAATATTTTCCTCTTAAATTAAAGTCTGACAGTAGCTGATAAAGTAAAAAGTAATGTTTTGGGCTCCTCAGAAATGGTGATGCTACACACAGTTGAGAGGGGGTCAGTGGCATCTGCCCTGGAAGCACTGGCCTTTGGGAAGCCGAATAAACAGTACCCGACCTATAACCTTATTCAAAAAGTCTGGAACAAAGCTAGGTATCTGCAGGGAGTGTCAGGGTTCATGGACTATAGTCCCATTTGGTCAAATGATTGATACCCTGAACTGGCTAAGCTACAGCACGGGGCGCTTTGGAGGAGATATGGGGTAACTCACTTAGGTCAGGTATTTCACAATGGGAATCTGCTCTCATTTGAGGCTCTGCAGAGTCTTTTTGGGCCCCCACAGTCAATGAAGTTTTACTATATGCAACTTAGTCATGCAGTGAGGGCCCAGGGTGATACTTCTGAGTGGCTTCCCTCCCCTACCCCTTTGTTTAATCTGATTGCAAGAGCGGCTAATACTAAGGGATTTATATCACAATGCTACAATATGCTGCTGCGCAGCTTTATGACCAAACACCCGCTAAGAGTGAGGGCCAAGTGGGAGGGAGACGTGGGCCCGATGGACGGTGAACAGTGGGATGAGGCTCTCCAAGCGGTACCTATCTGCTCTCTGAATGTATCTCATAAGGTGTCACAACTGTATTTATTGCTGAGGGTGTATTACACCCCCCATAGACTGTTTGCGATGGGGCTACGGCCCACCCCAGTATGTACCAGGTGTAAGAGGGATCATGGAGACTTGATTCACCTACTGTGGAGATGCCCAAAGCTCCACCCATATTGGAAGGCAGTAGTAGACACCATTAGCAGGGTGTTCCAGATCTCATTGCCTACTAACCCAAAACATTGTTTGCTCCTTATATTGGAAGAGTTGGAGTGGGAGGAGGGTACTAGAGTGGCTGTTATCAGGTCTCTATTTTTGGCTCGCAAGCTCATAATGTCCCATTGGATATCGGAGGAACCTCCTAGTCTAAAGGAGTGGATCAAAACAATGGGGGAAATGCTCAGGAAGGAGAAGGTGATATACCAACATAGGGGTTGCTCCCAGAAGTTTGAGAAGATGTGGGGCACGTGGCTGGATGTACCGGGCTTAGCCCTGGTGGATCTGGTCACGGGTAGGCTGTTGGGTCTGAGTAGTTAAACCTGATTCATGGCATTGTACCGGGCTCGGTATGCGAGATACGGGGGACATATATACTGGAAGGTGGAGACTGGGCGGGCCGGGATTGGCTAATGACATGCATGTGGATGGTGCAGTGGTATGGTTTGTTTTTTGCAAGATTTTGTAATGCATTGCTGCTTATTTTTCTACCGGAGAGTAATCTCGATGTTTGTAAGCTTATATTGGTGCTTCAATAAACTTTTTTTCTGGATTAAAAAAAAAAAGTAATGTTTTGCATTATAACTAGTTTGATACCTGTTGAAATTGAGCCGTTTTATTCACCTCCGTCACTCCTGAATCATTATTCTCACTGACTTCCTGGTTTGCGGTGCCCATTCATTCTTGCTATGTCATGGCCTAATGGGAACCTCTGTTCCCATTAGGCTTAGCCTCCATGCCTGTGAGGGATAAGAGAGCATCTTCACGCAGGGCTGTAGTCATAGGGAGGGGGTGAGCACATTCTGCTTTCCACCATGCAAAACGGCTCAGATACTGGTGGAAAGCAAGAAGAGGAGAGACCGAAAATGGCATTTTCAAACCTGGATTACTGTATTTTGGAGGTCAAAAGGAAAAACGATGTATGTGATATTTAAATGCTCTAGCTTACAGCAATCAATTGATCTAATAAAAACAAACTTTTAGTGTTCCTTTTAAGAAGCTCGTACACAAGGTGGGCGACCTGGAGCAGTGTTTGTACATTACGTGTGGTTTAACCCCCCCTCCCAACTGCAAAGGTAAATAAACCCCCAGTTCTGCTTTCAGGTTCTTCCAGTTATAAGGTGACAACGCTCTGTCCCTGTCTCCTAGCCGTTCTCCTGCGTTGTCTCCCTGTCACACATACAGTGCATCCAGAAAGTATTCACAGCGCTTCACTTTTTCCACATTTTATGTTACAGCCTTATTCCAAAATGGGTTACATTTTTATTATTTTCCTCAATTTGACAAACCATACCCCATAATGACAATGTGAAAGATGTTGGTTTGAAATGTTTGCAAATGTATTAAATAAAAACAATGAAAATCCCATGTACGGAAGTATCACAGCCTTTGCTCAGCACTTTGTTGAAGCACATTTGACACCAATTACAGCCTAAAGTCTTTTTGAGTATGATGCTACAAGCTTGGCACACTTATTTTTGGACAGTTTCTCCCTTTTTTTCTTTTTTTTTGGCAGGACCTCCCAAGCCCCATTAGATTGGCTGGGGCGTGTGGTGCTCAGCCATTTTCAGATCTCTCCAGAGATGTACAATCAAGTTAGTCTGGGCTCTGGACCACTCAAGGACATTCTGAGTTGTCACTCCTTTGCTATCTTGGCTGTGTGCTTGGGGTCGTTTTCCTGTTGGAAGATGAACCTTCGCCCCAGTCTGAGGTCCAGAGCGCTCTGGAGCAGGTTTTCATTAAGGATGTCTCTGTACATTGCTGAATTCATCTTTCCCTTGATCCTGACTAGTCTCCCAGTTCTTGATGCTGAAAAACATCCCCACAGCATGATACTGCCACCACCATGCTTCACTAGGGATGGTGTTGGTCAGGTGATGAGCGGTGCTTGGTTTCCTCCAGATATGACGCTTGCCATTCAGGCCAAAGTTTAATCTGTTTCATCAGACCAGAGAATTTTGTTTCTCATGCTCTGAGAGTCCTTCAAGTGTTTGTTTTTTTTTTGGCAAACTCCAGACCGGCTGTCATGTGCCTTTTTTACTGAGGATTGGCTTCCATCTGGCCACTCTACCATACAGGCCTGATTGGCGTGCTGGAGAGATGGTGGTTCTTCTGGAAAGTTCTCCTCTCTCCACAGAGAAACGCTGGAGCTCTGTCAGAGTGACCATCGGGTTCTTGGTCACCTCCCTGACGAAGGCCCTTCTCCCCCGATCGCTTAGTTTGGCCGGGCAGCCTGCTCTAGGAAAAGTTCTGGTGGTTACAAACTTTCATTTACTGATGGAGGCCTCTGAGCTCATTAAGACCGTCGATGCTGCAGAAATTTCTGTACCCTTCCCCCAGATCTGTGCCTTGGTACAATCCTGTCTCGGAGGTCTACAGACAATTTTTTGGACTACATGGCTTGGTTTGTGCTCTGACATGCACTGTTAACTGTGGGACTTTATAGACAGGTGTGTGCCTTTCCAAATCATGTCCCATCAACTGAATCTACCACGGGTGGTCTCCAAGCTGAAGAAACTTCTCAAGGATGATCAGTAGAAACAGGAAGCACCTGAACTTAGTTTTTAGGGTCAATGCAAAGGTTGTTAATACTTATGTACATGGGATTTATTTTTTATTTTTTTATACATTTGCAACGATTTCAAACAAACTTCTTTCACATTGTCATTATGGGGGGTTATTTGTAGAATTTTGAGGAAAAGGAATGAACACAAGTGGCCATACCAACGCACATCAGTTTTCTGTGTGTCCTTCCTTTGAGCCTGCGTCCGCCTGTTCACATCAGTGCAGATGGTGTCAATGAGCCCTCGCAGGAAACAATCGCCGCTAATAAGGAATGGTTTGCAATGCTATCTAAAGGTCAGCATGGTGGTGCGAATCCCTGTGCAGAGACGGCCTTGCCACTCCAACATTCTTAGATCTCTGCGCTTACTCAAGTTGAACCCTCGTGTTGTGGAAAAAGATATTTGTGGATGTCAGGCAATGAATAATTGTTTAACAAGGCCTGTGCCGTCGGGATGCTGTATCGTGGCGATGGGTTTGTGTTGTCACTTGGTTTATATGGAGCTTGCACCCTGGGGATTGCGCTATATATTTCTGTTCGCTTGTTATGCGATGGCACTAAGAAACCGTCCCAGTCTGCTGTATGGAAGTGCCTGAAATGAGAACTGTATGGATTTCCTATAACCGCTTTTCTCAGAGCTCTGTCCCCGATCACATCTGAGTGACTTTTTTATAGCTCTAAAATGCTCAACACGCTAAACCCCATTCCTTTCAATGGTCTCTGTTCACGCGTTCTGTCGGCTGAAGCAAAATGCCTGTCACTCGAAGTCCATGAGCTTCTTTTTGTTGGATTAGCCGCTTCAGCCCCCAACAGTTTACCCCCCTGCCTGACCAGAGCACTTTTTGTTTTCAATTTGGCACTGCGTCGCTACTTGCCCACCGTCATATGACGGTGGGACGATGAGGCTTTCGTTCTGGGTAGACATCATGACGTCTTCTCCTTCCCAGGCCACTAGGGGGCGTGCACACGTCGCCGTGTCACTGGGCACCTGATGAGCGTGCTCGGCGGCCATGATGTCTGCCGGGCACCTGCGATTGCCTAGTAACTGAGCAGGACCATGGATCTGTGTGTATAAACGCACAGATCCACGCCCTGTCAGGGAGGGACACCGGTCACCTCCCTTAGTCAGTCTCCTCCCCCCCCCCATAGTTAGACTCGCTCCCTAGGGAACACATTGATCGCCCCCTAGTGTTAACCCCTTCCATGCCTGTCACATTTACACAGTAATCAATGCATTTTTATAGCACTAATCGCTGTGTCAAGTGTCGGAAAATTCCCCCGCAATATCAGTCACGATAAAAATCGCAGATCGCCGCCATTGCTAGTAAAAAAATTATAAAAATGCTATAAATCTATCCCCTATTTTGTAGACGCTAAAACTTTTTGCGCAAACCAATCTACGCTTATTGTGATTTTACCAAAAATATGTAGAAGAATACATATCGGCCTTAACAATTTTATTTTTTTAAATTGCGATAATTAAATCAAATATTTGGATTTATATATTTAGTTTTATTTTTTTTTCAAAATTGTCGCTCTTTTTTGTTTATAGAGCAAAAAATGAAAACCCCAGAGGGGATCAAATACCACCAAAAGAAAGCTCTATTTGTGGGGGGGAAAAATTGTCATATGGGTACAGTCTTGCATGACCGCGCAATTGTCATTCAAAACGTTACAGCGCTGAAAATTGGCATGGACAGGAAGGGGGTGAAAATGCCCTGTATTGAAGTGAAAAAGTAATTGCACCCCTCCCTTGCTAGATCATGAATAAACCCATGATTAACCAATTTTTTTGGAAAGCCAGGTTAAAAAAATATCTTGCCACACCCAGGACAGAATACTGCCAGACCTGTTGAATCAAGAAATCACTTAAATAGAAGCTGTCTGACAAAGTGAAGCACGCTAAAAGATCTCAAAAAGAAAAACATGCTTTGTCCTAAAGGGATTCAAGAACAGATGAGAAAAGGGTAATTGACATGGGGGGGGGGGGGGGGAGAGGGGAGATATGGCCCAGGGTTGGGCTTTAAAGAATTTTTATGTGACTTTCACGTTTTTTTACAAGCTTCCTCTACTTTTTATTTTTTTTATTTTTTTTAATTAAGTGGAGATTGTAGGTTAGCAACCAGAAGCAGACAAAATAGTAAATAAGGTGATTGCGTAACAGCTGTTGAGATAAAATATCAGACACTGGGGGAGGGCATTGTTTTCAGTAAGTCAACCAATTCATAGGCTTGCATCGAAAGGTGTAGTGTAGCGCAGCTCTGGAAGGCAGAACCTGCTTGCGTAATAAACAAATATGGCTGCCCCCATGTATATTGGTAATTGCACATGGGAACAGAGTTTTCTAAACAAACTATCACTTTTTTTTTATTCAGGCTATTTACATTGTTCTTATGAAAAACGATAGCAAGGCTTGCACATTGACTTTAAAGGACAGATAAAATAAAAAATACACGTCACTTTCTACTTCTTTTTATCCGTCTTTCACCATTCTGCTTATGTCGTTCAGTGTATCTCTGTATTGTAAACCTCTGCTTTTTCTTAGCACAGGGTTCCTCTTCCTCAGCTGTCTATAAATAATAGCTGCATGTTATTATTGCTGAGCATATGGATCAGTAGTCAGAGCTGCCTACTCCTGTTATAGAGATGTCTGCTGCTCAGCCAGGGAGATGGGAAAGCCCAGGAGAGCACCGCAGTGAAGACATCAAGGGAGAGATGAGGCTTACACGCACACGAAGGCGCTGCCCCCCCGCTGGCTGGTTATTGAGCCGATACCTCCTCTGGGGCCCTCTCAGGCAGAAAGGGTCCAGGGGATTCAGAACTTGTATGCAGCCAATCTGCTGAAAAGACAAGAGCCGTGCTCAGCGGAAAGATAAGTTAGCGGAGAGCATCCTACAGAATACATTTTAATGAATAAAGGCGTTGTGGAGCTGTGTTTGCATTGTTGTCGATTGTCCTCAGTTTAAGATGCTTTTTGGGTCATTCAGAATTCATTGACCGTTGCATGTGACCTCTATTTGAGGACATGCTTCCAGTGGGTTTTGCCTACCCGTACACTTGTATGGAAATGCAGAATCCACATGAAGCCCATCGACCAAGGCCTCTAGACAAAAGTTTTGGAAAGCATAGGGGAAAGTAAAGAGCCCTATTGCCCAACCTGTGACCTATGGGCCGCATGCAGCCCTTTGGTACATGATGTGCAGCCCTCGGGCCCCAGAAGTCTGTGGTGGGAACATTGGGGTTCTAGCATTAATTTATTTTAGCCTCATGTAATCTGTTGCCAGTTTTGTATTATCTTTTATGGCAGTGGTCTCCAAACTGTGGCCCATTCCCCCGGTTGTGGCTCTTTGCTTGCTTGCCTTTTATCTGGCCTTTGAGGCACTGTTCATCCCACTGATGCACAATTCTGTCGATGGACATAAACAATGATATTGGGGCGATATTCCTCCCAGTGATGCCAACGATGGGGCACCATTCTTTCAGCTAATGCCAAATAAGTTCACAACCACTGAGGTAGAACCTTTGTTGGGTTTTTACTGTTGTATGTGTCCCTAACTGGGAATATTCCCCTCACTTTGTCTTGGTGAACAAGGAGTCCAAAAAAACGAAAATGGTCAGAATGGCTCTCCAATTGGGGGTTCCCCTTTTTTACCCCAATTACACTTTCCACCTTGTACTGCAAGCTGAGGATTCCTTCCTTCCTCATAATGATCATGGTGCTTTCCTTGAAACTCTTAATTTTATTTAAAAATACATTAAAACTGCACTGCGGTATTTGCATGTATTGTATGTATCCTCCTTCTGAAGTCACAGGGTTTGTGACGTAACGTGTAAGGGTGGAGCCTGGGAAATCCTAACTTAATACTGGAAGTGGGCAGGCACCAGGCTTGAGCGGTGGTGTCCAGAGTGGCCACTTTATTGCTAGTATTAGGTTGGACCCTCTTTTGCCTTAAGAACTGGCTTCAATCTTCATGGCATAGATTTTATCAAGGTGTTGGAAACATTCCTCTGATTTTGGTCCATAGTGACATGATGGCATCACGCAGTTGATGCAGATTTTTTTGACTGCATGTCCATGATGCGAATCAGACCAGGCATTGTTTTTGCAAATTTCTATTGTCTAATTTTGGTAAACCTGTGCGACTTGTAGCCTCAATTTCCTATTGGCTGACCAAAGTGGCACCTGGTGTAGTCTGCTGCTGTAGCCGATCTTCAGGGTTGGATGTGTTGTGCAAACGTAGATGGTGTGCTGCATACCTTTTTGTTATAACGAGTGGTTAATTGAGTTTGTTGCCTTTCTATTATCTCCAATCAGTCTGCCCATTCTCTGACATCAACAAGGCATTTTCTGCCACAGAACTGTTGCTCACTGGATATTTTTTTTTCTTTTTCGGACCATTCTCTGTAAACTCTAGAGATGGCTGTGTGTGAAAATCCCAGTAGATCAGCAGATTTTGAAATGCTCAGACCAGCCCGTCTGGCACCAACAACCATGCCATGTTCAAAGTCGCTTAAATGCCCTTTCTTCTCCATTCTGATGCTCGGTTTGAACCTCACATGTTGTCTTCACCACATCTAGAGGCCTAAATGCATTGAGGTTGCTGCCAAAAATTAAGAGTTAAATTCCTCAATCTGACGAAGGGTCTAACCCTCTTCCACACTATCCAAAACAGGGAAAAGGTTCTGGCTGGGCTTGGCCTTCAAATAGAAAATGAACCCCCTTGTGCTTAGTAATTGTGAAAATACATTCCCTCTTGAGATGAGTGCGCTGATTCCAATGTGACTGCACATCCGAATCACTCATATGAACAAGCCCTTCGAGGCAACCCCTGAAAAGGCCTCCTCTTGGATCATTACCCCTCTTTACAGTATGTCACAGGTCGCCATAGCTGCAAAGGTTTTCATTCAACCATGCTGAGCTTGTCCTACAGTCACGGTCTCCCAGCCGGGGAGAGGACATCCATTGTTGCTTCAAAGAGTGCAGCTTCACCGCTACTATGTATGTGAAGGGGCAGCCCACTGCCAAACAAAACTCCCAGGGAGGACTACTTTAATGTAAACCCATCATAAACGCCAACCTGGTAAAACTGGTATACCCAGGATGTAAATTTTACCTTTTGCAGGCTTTATCTGGTGTCCCAATCACTAGTACATCCTTCCTCAAAGTAGCCATTGTTGACTGAGCAGCTAGTCACCAGGTGTGAGCTTGGTCATATTAGGGGGGGTTTACTTAGTCATATGCAAATATCCAACTTTTTGAAAGTTTGTATTTGCATATTTCAGAAGGCTGCGGATCAGGACAGAAAGGAATGCTGAAAAATTAGAAGCCGACATCTTATGGTATCTGGTATACAGCGTGACTCTTACTTTAGCTATTTTATCCCTAGTATTGGCTTGCTTTAAGCGGAGTTCTACCCTAAAGTGGAACTTCCGCTCATCCGATTCCCCCCCATCCCCTTGGCACCTTTCGGGGGGAGGGGAACAGGATGCCTGTCTTTTTTACGGGTATAATTTCCCACTTCCGGGAGTCTGGGCCGCGGCACGTGACGTCACTACGGAGCTCCCTAGCTACCGGTCCAATAGGAGAGAGAAGCGGGGCCTTGCGCATGCGCAGTAGGGTTCCCAGCGTAAGGCCGCAATAGGGAACTGATGTACTGCCCGCAGGTCCCCGCAGAGTCTATGCCCGAAAGTGGGTGCAAATACCTGTCTTAGACAGGTATCTGCACCCCCCTCCCCTCTGAAAGGTGCCAATTGTGGCACTGGAGGGGGAGGTGGAAGCCGAAGAGCGGAGGTTCCATTTTAGGGTGGAACTCCGCTTTAAGTGTTCTTTTCTGCAACAGTAAAAAGTCAGGTCTCTGGCGGTGCCAGACAAGAATATAATGTGTGACAGAGCTGTGTAGACCTCAGGGCTGGATGGGCAACGGTAAAAATCCTTTGCCAGATAACGGTTGTTCTCTATGTATGTCATCTGTGTGTTTGGCGTTTCCTGAAGTTGAGCTTTAAGAACATAAGTAAATGGTATCTTTTTGTTATAGATAACTGTGTGGTAAAGGATGTCCTGCTTTAGTTATCTATAGTCATGTTTTTTTAATCTTTTTATTTACAGAGGGGCTTTTTCGGAAGTGGTCCTTGCGGAGGAGAAGAAAACACAGAAGCTGGTAGCAATAAAATGCATCCCCAAAAAAGCTCTAGAAGGGAAAGAGACCAGCATTGAAAACGAGATTGAGGTGTTGAGGAAGTAAGTGCGCGCTCCTTCTTTTTCTCTTGTCTCGGCTTTGAACTTAAAGCTGTTATTTTACTGCAAGATAAACCGGCTCCTGTCAGAACATCCGGGGTCACTATGGGTGAGCAGGCTATTAGATCTTAACATGACAAGATCTGTAGTCTGAGTCCTACATATAGCTCACAGGTCCCTGCAAGGCTTCTGGCATCTCCTAATCATACCCTGCAGTGCTTCTGGTGGATGGAGAAGACAACTGCTCTTTGCTCCTTTCCTAAAGGCAGACTATAGTCTTGTGTCTTAAAAGCACAGATAAGATTATTTACATTAAACGGAACTCATTATCGACTGCTTGTAGACTTGTTTCTATGTAATTTTATACATGCATGTGGGGGGTACGCAGCCATAACTGCTCATTACATGCACAGAACGGCACAATACTTTCTCCTGATGCTCCTTTTCCCAATGTGGGTATCGGCAAGCTCAAGCCAGCCAGTCGTGAAATTTTTTACAAAATTCTTTATTTAGTCACAACAAAAGGCGCGTCCACATGGACTATAACAGTAAAATAAACATACTGTCATCTACAGGTACAGATATCTCCGGCGGGTGCCCACGCCTATAAAAAAACATGGGCACAGCGAGGTTTCCGCTAGGCCCAATTCGCAGGTGGTGTTGGTGTCAGGCGGTCAGCGCAAAATGTGCGCCATCCACTCCCCCGCGTCACACCCGCACCAGTAATAACAACTGAACATTGTACACCTATAGGATGTTATGTGATAAAGCCAGTCATGAATTAAGCAGGGACTGGCCAAATTTTAATCCATGTATGTGCAGGCTGGATATACAGAAGTCGATCTACCAATTCTGATCGACTCTTGTACAACCACCTGTCAGCTTTCCCAAATTGTTCAATGCGGTCGGCTATAGCTGGCAGCACGGATCAGTGCCTTCTGACGGCGGGGAAAGCTTCCCCTCTGTCAGAATACAAAGGCTCAGCAGAAGGCATTCCCTCATCCACATCAAGTGTGTGGATGGGGGCATTGGCTCATTATGCAGGTTGGTGTGGTGGGGCCCTTGCTGGAAATGGTGCACTGCCTGTGCAGGTCATGTCCGACTCCGGGAATTGGGCAAAATATAACTTGCAGTGGGCCCCACACTGCAAGGCTTAACTGCTTATTTAGTCTAGGGGTGCTAGAATCGGTGGTAATGCCTTAATTCCCGCTCCAGCAGGCTTCCTCAATCTGTGCAATCAGCAGTACGCCTCTGCTCTGAGCTACTCCTGCCACACTCCAGCCTCCACGTACAGTGCAGGGTTAAAAGCCCTGAACTGTATATGATAGAGCGAGGTGGGGTTCACCGCTCCATGGAAATCCCAAGTGCAATTGTGGATAAGTCCAGGTGGATGTGGGTGCTGGCAATGCACTAGGCAATGGAAAGTGGCAAAGGACGGCTGGACGGCCGCACACCAAAGAACTCTTGAGTTGTCTTTATTGAAGGAACATGAGCAAACACCGCAAATACACAGCAGAAATCAAAAACAGCCGACGCGTTTCACACTTGGTGCTTATTCATGGCCATGAATAAGCACTAACTAAGTGTGAAACGCGTCGGCTGTTTTTGATTTCTGCTGTGTATTTGCGGTGTTTGCTCATGTTCCTTCAATAAAGACAACTCAAGAGTTCTTTGGTGTGCGGCCGTCCAGCCGTCCTTCGCCACTTTCCATTGCATATGATGATAACTTTAAAGTGTTACTAAACCCAGAACCTTGCATTCGCTATAATCTGGTCTCCCACAGTACACAGAACATGGAAATTCAATTAATTTAGTAAATATAAACTGCTAAATAAATTTTTTCATCAGCAGTATATAGCCGTCTTATTACTTTTATCAGTTTCTGGCCGAGCACTGGTTAAAGCTTGGAGGAGTTTTCCTTCTCTGACTCTCCAATGAGAATGCATGACCCCTGACTTTGTCTGGACAGTGCTTATTGGCCCTGTGCTGATCACATGCACCCTCCCCAAAAAAAAAACTTTTGCAAAAGGCACCAAACTGAGCATGTGAACTGTCCCCAAGGCTTTGTACTATCAGCAGAGGGATTGGGGCCAGTGGAAGAAGAGGGGGGGATTGGAGAAAACCAAAATCCAAACAGCCTTTTTACACAATGTGGAGGATTAACCCCTTAGGTTCCACAGTGAGTATAACAAGCATGCTTTACTGCATATACAGACTGATTTTCCTGTTGTGGGTTTAGTAACACTTTAAGGAGCGTGGCAGAGGGCGGAAGCTGGAGGTGGTCTGGAGGAGCCTGAATGCTGAGGGGGCTCTAAATACATTTTTTACTGGGTCAGCCGTGTGTTGCTGTGGTGTGTTCAAGCAGGCCATCATCCCCATAGCAAGGAATGATGTACATCCTGGCCTTGGAGCATCATTGGTGGTTATGATGCTGGCAACCAGCCTGCCTTCGCCACGGCAATTAATGATGCTGATCTAGGGCAAATTTGATGTGCTCCGGGCACCCTGGTTGAGAGAGAGGGACACTTAATACAAGGATCTCCCACTGGCACTTTTTTTTTATATGCATGCTGTACTTTCTAATGAGCAAGCCCAGCACTGCCTTTCTAATTGTTGGCATCTAAGCCAAGTAATTGGCTTCTTTGCAATGTGAAAGGCAGGGAATGCATCTCTCCTTGGCATCATTTTGTTGTATGTGTAATCTGATCTCCCTGGATTTCATGTTTCAAATGATTCCATTTGAAAATATATATATATATATATATATATATATATATATATATATATATATATATATATATATATATATATATATATATATATATATATATATATTATAATATTTTTTCTTTTCAAATGGAATCATTTTATACATTGTATTTATCCACCACTTGCAGTCAGAAGATGGCCAACTACAAAAAGCAAAAAAAAAAAAATGCAAACATAAAATACAAACTAGGCAGTTTTTCAGCTGATGCTTTGAGTATATATATATATATATATATATATATATATATATATATATATATATATATATTTCAGTCCTGAATCTAATATGTATATAAAATGTGTGCAGCGGTCTTTGCCAGCAATCCAAATCTGTCAAAGGCGAGTCTGCAGTACTGGGGGCTCTGAAATGCGTTTTCACACATAGCACAGCAAAGGGTGTTTGCATACAATGCAAATCTTTCAGCAGGCACAACAGTCTCTGTATTTGTCTTAATTGTATATTGAGCTGTTGGGTGGGAGAGGCTCGTCAGGCCTGTACTTTATGGACAGTGTATAAAGCCGCGGGATCAAATAATGAAATAAATCCTCCTTCGACACAGTCGGGTTTCCATGGCAATCCTGTGAACCCTGTGTGATCTGTACTGCCATTGGATATAACGGGTCACTTCAGGCTGTAAAGCTCCACTCCTTCATTGCCGGACCACACCGGCTGCCACTCCTGTCAGCCAAGAACAGGAAACTGAGGCTACAGTTCACAAAGGCTCACCAAAATTGGACAATAAACTATTGGAAAAATGTTGCCTCCTCCGAGTCTCTATTTCAGTTTTAGGATTCAGATGGTAGGGTCAGAATTTGGTATAAGCATGGATCCATCCTGCCTTGTAACAGTTAATGTTGCTGGTGGTGTAATGATGTGGGGGGTATTTTCTTGGCACATTTTGGAACCCAATTGAGCATTGTTTAAACACCACGGCCTACCTGAGTATTGATGACCATGTCCATCCCTTTATGACTACAGTGTCCCCATCTTCTGATGGCTCCTTCCAGCAGGATAATGCACCATGTTAAAAACCTCCAATCATCTCACCACTGGTTTCTTGAACATGACAATGAGGTCCAATGGCCTCCCAGTCACCAGATCTCTATCCAATAGAGCACCTTTGGGATGTGGTAGAATGGGAGAGTCGCATCATGGATGTGCAGCCGACAAATCTGCATCAACTGCGTGATGCTATCATGTTAACTACTTACCCCCCGGACCATATTGCTGGTCAAAGACCAGAGCACTTTTTGCGATTCGGGACTGCGACGCTTTAACTGACAATTGCGCGGTCGTGCGACGTGGCTCCCAAACAAAATTGGCGTCCTTTTTTTCCCACAAATAGAGCTTTCTTTTGGTGGTATTTGATCACCTCTGCGGTTTTTATTTTTTGCGCCATAAACAAAAATAGAGCGACAATTTTGAAAAAAAAATAATATTTTTTACATTTTGCTGTAATAAATATCCCCCAAAAATATATAAAAAAATTATTTTTTTCCTTAGTTTAGGCCGATACGTATTCTTCTACATATTTTTCGTAAAAAAAATCGCAATAAGCGTTTATTGATTGGTTTGCGCAAAAGTTATAGCGTTTACAAAATAGGGGGTATTTTTATGGCATTTTTATTAATATATTTTTTTTACTAGTAATGGCGGCGATCAGCGATTTTTTTTCGTTACTGCGACATTATGGCGGACACTTCGGACACTTTTGACAAATTTTTGGGACCATTGGCATTTTTATAGCGATCAGTGCTATAAAAATGCATTAGATTACTATAAAAATGCCACTGGCAGTGAAGGGGTTAACACTAGGGGGCGGGGAAGGGGTTAAGTATGCCTGGGTGTGTTCTAACTGTAGGGGGGGGGTGGCCTCACTAGGGGAAACACTGATCTTCTGTTCATACATTGTATGAACAGAAAATCAGCATTTCCCCCGCTGACAGGACCGGGAGCTGTGTGTTTACACACACAGCTCCCGGTCCCCGCTCTGTAACGAGCGATCGTGTGTGCCCGGCGGCGATCGCGCCCGCCGGGCACACGCACGGGAGTCGGGGGCGAGCGGGGGGCGCGCACGCGCCCCCTAGTGGCGGCTATACGATAGGACGTATAGCTACGGGCTTTCGCCCAGGAGAGCCGACCTGCCGCCGTATAATGACGGTGGCTGGTCGGCTAGTGGTTAATATGGACCAAATCTATGTCTACTCCTCACCTCACTCCTTCAGTCTCCTCTCGCATTACTAACTTACTGACATCTCGGCATGGATGTCTCGCCACTTAAACTAAATCTCTCTAAAACTGAGTTCCTAATATTCTCTCCCGCCCATGTCCCCCCCTCCATGACTTTTCCATCAAAATCGGCAATGCAACCATCAGTCCCTCCCCTCACGCCAGGGTACTTGGTGTAATCCTAGACTGAGTTGTCATTTCAGCCTCAAATCCAATCATCAAAAGTTTGTAGAATTCACCTCCGTAACATCTCTAAAATTCGCTCCTTTCTAACAAATGAAACCTCCAAACTCCTTATTCCCTCCCTTGTCAGCTCTCGCAGTGACTATTGCAACTCCCTTCTCATTGGCCTGCCTCTCCAGAGCAGTGTTGCCAACCTACCAGATTGAAATTTACTGGCACGACATCCGAAATTTATTGGCGCAGCCGAGTTTTTACTGGCATTTCACAGAAGTTAAAAAATTACATTTTTTAGGTGCAAATTTCAGTATTTAGGCTACAAACGAGTACGCTAGGCAAATGACAATGTCATTTAGGGCCGGTTCACACTGCTGCGAATTCTATTGCGAATTTGATCCGTTGCAATTGCTCAAATTCGCAAGTCATTTTATTAACATGGTTTTCTATGAGTGCCGTTCACATCAATGCGTTGCGAATCTAAGCTGCTATTAAAGGGTCCTGAGCAAGTTTGGTCCTTGTGCGATGCAAATTCAGCTCTATATACTACTGGAATTCGCTGAAATCGCGGCCGTGGAATTGTGCGATATTAAAGTCGCAGTAGTGTGAACCGGCCCTTAAGGCAGGTATTAAGGTAAAAAAATATATATATTTTTGTTATTTTTCGTTATAACCAGGGCAAATTATTTAGTCCAATCACACCCTGCCTTCATCCACCTCTGCGGTGTCTCCAATTGCCACCATCACCCCCTGCGGCCTGCCACCATCACCCCCTGCGGCCTGCCACCATCACCTGCTGTCACTGTCGGCTGGGCTGTC
Source organism: Rana temporaria (assembly GCF_905171775.1). Lineage (NCBI taxonomy): Eukaryota > Metazoa > Chordata > Amphibia > Anura > Ranidae > Rana > Rana temporaria. Next base: position 19,984,791 of record NC_053495.1, read on the forward strand.
TGTCACTCCATCCGTCCCCGACTCCCCCTTGGACTCTGGATTACCTTGATGCAGGGCTCCTCCATTCCACCGCCACTGCGTGCTGCTCGGCCTTCGAGTCCTGGTTGCTTACAGATTCAAAAATCTGGCGGGATGTGGTAATGCATCACCCGGCGCTGCACAGCCTCTGTGAAATCTGCCCCCCACTGGCCGAATGCAGGATATGCTCGGCTAGCTCCGGAACAGCGCATTCGCCGTTCCAAGCCGGACCGATCTCGGCAATTTTTCCTCGCACATTCCCGCTACTACGGACATTTACGGGCAGGAAAAAAGTGCCCGTTTTTCGCCCAGCGAATTAAATGCAAAATACTAACCACAACATACAAAGCCATCCACAACTCTGCCCCCAGCTTTATCACCAGTCTTGTCTCCAAATATCACCCGAACTGTCCTCTCCGCTCTTCTCAAGACCTCCTACTCTCAAGCTCCCTCGTCTCCTCCAATGCTCGTCTCCAGGATTTCTCCAGAGCCTCTCCTATCCTCTGGAACTTGCTACCTCAACCTGTCCGGCTATCCCCTACTCTTGCTACCTTCAGGCAATCTCTGAAAACTCATCTCTTCAGGGAAGTCTATCGCGTCTCCAACTAATCTTTTACCAGCTCATTCCCCACAGTTGCAACCTTTTGTACCACCTTCCCCACCCTATTAGATTGTAAACTCTTCTGAGCAGGGGCCCTCTTAGGCCTCTTGTATTTTATTGTTTTATAACAATATTGTCTCACTTTTTTAGATTGTAAAGCGCTGCGTAAACTGTTGCCGCTATATAAATTCTGTATAATAATCTGAAGAATGTTTCCAACACCTTGTTGAATCTATACCATGGAGAATTAAAGCGGTTCTGAAGGCAAAAGGAGGTCCAACCTGGTACTGGCAAAGTGTATTTAGGTGGCTGCTAAGTGTGTGAAATAAGAGAGATAGAGAGATTATTTATTATTATTTTTTAAAATGATTATTTAATAATATATCATATTATATAAAGCTGTGTAGTGTTAAATTTATATTATGCAGAAGTACCCCCTGGGGTATATGTATCGCTTGCTTAGATGTAGGATATATAATTTTCAGGTCACCAGGCAAGCATCTTATCTAGAGCCAACGCAAAAAAATACCCAGAGAAAGCCAGAATTGTCAGATCCTCAATGCTAAGAATAGCAGTGACATCTGTGCAACATCTTTTTCGTAAAGCAGCCTGTAATCTCCCCTCCGCTCCCTCCCTTCCCGGATCCCATCCATTCCGTTATCCGCTCCGGAATCTCTCTGTATTTCTCTTGTCTAAACCTGAGCGTGATTAAGAAATCCCTCATTTGCCAAAGCAGCGGTAATGGCCCAAAGGAGTCCGATTCCCTCTAATGCACTGATCTATGTAGTCTTTGGGGATTTAGAGGGATTGGCCTTTCCCTACCTCTTAGCTTGTCATCTGCCATTGTCCTCTCATGTGTGCTGTCCTAGTGCACAGGGTGTATTTTTTTTAATTTTCTTTATCTTTCTTTTATTTAAATTTTTTCGTTACCCAAATGTTGTTTACTTTATATCTATACAGTTTTTACAGAGATGAAAGAAAACCCCTCTGTAAAAGGAAATCTGGTTCAGTAGGGTAGTGGTTCTCAACCTCCAGTCTTTAAGTACCGCCAATGGGCCGTGTGTTCAGGTTTTCCTTTACTGTTATTTTAAAGCGGAGGTTCACCCGTACATAACACTTTTTCCCCCTAGATGGATGCTTGTTTTGTCTAGGGGAATCGGCTAGTTTTAAAATATGAGCTGTACTTACCGTTTACGAGATGCATCTTCTCCGTCGCTTCCGGGTATGGGCTGCGGGACTGGGCGTTCCTATTTTGATTGACAGTCTTCCGAGAGGCTTCCGACGGTCGCATCCATCGCGTCACGATTTTCCGAAAGAAGCCTAACGTCGGTGCGCAGGCGCAGTATAGAGCCGCACCGACGTTCGGCTTCTTCCGGCTACTAGTGACGCGATGGATGCGACCGTCGGAAGCCTGTCAATCAAGAAGGAACGCCCGCTCCCGAAGACCCATACCCGGAAGCGACGGAGAGGATGCATCTCGAAAACGGTAAGTACGGCTCATATTTTAAAACAACTAGCCAATTCCCCTAGACAAAACGAGCATCCATCTAAGGGGAAAAGAAAAAAAAAAAACTTTGTTGGGTGAACTCCCACTTTAAATCCATATCAATGACCTGGTATTGATGAGAGCAGCAGCGGATCACGTGGTGTGCCGATCGGCATATGGTGACCCGTTCAGATCGCGGATCATTTACGATCAGTTGCACCACAAGTATCAATCAAAAGAATTTTGATCGATCAAAAGTAACGATTAATCAAGGAATTAATCTTTAATTTCCAAAAATTAAAAAAAAAATGCCATAAATCTAGCCCATTTTTTGTAGACGCTATAGCTTTTGCGCAAACCAATCCAATATATGCTTACTGTGATATTTTTGGTTAAAAAAAAAAATGTACAATACATATCGGCCTAAACCTGAGGAAAAAATTGTTTAAAAAAAAAAGTGATATTTATTAAATCAAAAAGTGATAAATAGTGTGTGTTTTGTGTGTTTGGTGGTTGCGTTTTTTTTTGCGCTATAAACAAAAAAGGACAATTAAAAAAACAAAAAACAAACACACACACACAAAACACACACACACACACAAAACACACACACACAAAACACACACACACAAAACACACACACACAAAACACACACACACAAAACACACACACACAAAACACACACACACAAAACGATAGCTCCATGTGGGGGTGTGTGTGTGTAACAAAGATTTAATTTGGGTATAGTGTTGCATAATGGCGCTGAAAACTAAAAATTGGTCTGGGCAGGAAGGGGGTGAAAATGGCCGGTATTGAAGTGTTAAAAGGTGGAAAAAGTTCTGAAATTATTATTTTTTTTTTTTTTTTTTTTCTTCATGGAGGTACATGTACTTTCCCTTATTTTTAAACAATAACCCAATACAATAATCATCCCCAGCACAGCCTGTACCTTTCCCAATCTCCTCCCTCCAACATTGTTTGTTGTTCACCTCCAGGTACGCTTTCTATGTTCACGTTGGAGCTTTTGCTGTGGGAGGGAATACACAACCCGTTGTATAGGTAGAAGAATGAATGGGGCAGAATTCCGTAGCCATGTAATAGAATTTTTAGTACGCCCCCACAGATGGGAACTTGTTGCAGCTGCCTGCACTGTCCTCCCACTAGCCAGGACCCCGCTGCCTATGTAGCTTTAACCCGGACTCTTTAGTCTTTGTAGCTCCCCCACTGTTATGTATTTTATATTTATTTTTTTCCTTGAAGCCTTTCAGGAGCTCCAAATATATATATATATATATATTTGTATGTATGTATAACTTTTCTTGTGCGTGGGCTACAGAGAAAAGCTTGCGTGTAGCTGCATGACTCAGACATGCAGGGGCTTTTGTTAGGGAAGCTGCGGCATTGCACAAGAGTGCCTTTCATTGTTGAGACATTTGCGGAGAACAGTCGCTTATCTGTTGATAATGGCTCACCTCCCAGAATCCTCTGCTCCATTCAGTCCTCACGTCTTCTACACTCAGCTTACCTGTGTACCACAAAAAGTCCTCTGTACAGACAGGATCGCCCTCGGGCATTAACTCCTTTAACTTTGTTTAGAGCCCAATTGGACATTTAGTTTAAAGCTGCTAAATACATTCCAGGCCCATCAGAACAAAGTTTGCAAAGTCTAATTGTTTTACTCGTTTTAATCCTGTAGCCTGCCAGCTTGCTGTGGAGGATACTTGCCCTCTGTGTGGAAGCAGTGGTCTCTCTGCAGAGGTCTACCATGCCTCCCTGGTGAGTCAGATCTGTAGCTCTTAAATAAGTAAAGCTCATGCTTCCCTGCTGATTGGAGAGCTCAAACCCTGACCCTGGGCAGAACTCTGCATTGCAGGCATTTGTCCCTGGGCACATACTGCCTTAAAGCAGTAGTAAACCCACTGACTTTTTTTATTTTACACCTGTGAGGGAAAAGGCCTAATGAGCTAGTATGCACCGCATACTAGCTCATTATGAAATAATTACCTTAGAAAGAGGCATCGGTGTCCCTCCCGGTCCACGCCGAGGCAGCTGACATTTCGCCTAGGCGTGTCTTCCGGGTATCGCGTCTCCAGCGCTGTGAGTGGCTGGAGCCGTGATGTCGTCACTCCCGTGCATGCACGCGGGAGACTTCTTTCCGAAAATCCCCTGTGCGCATGCGCCGCTCATTGCGAGGGGAATATCTCCTAAACCGGGGATATGCAATTAGCGGACCTCCAGCTGTTGCAGAACTACAAGTCCCATGAGGCATTGCAAGACTCTGACAGCCACAAGAATGACACCCAAAGGCAGAGGCATGATGGGAGTTGTAGTTTTGCAACAGCTGGAGGTCCGCTAATTGCATATCCCTGCCCTAAACCATAAAGGTTTAGGAGATATATTTTTTTTTTTTACCTACAGGTAAGCCTTATTGTTTTATTATAGGCTTACCTGTAGGTAAAAGTTAAGAAAAATAACTTTACAACCGCTTTAAAGTAATTGTAAATGCAAAATAAAGGTTTTATACTGCTCTGTGCACTGGAATTGCACAGAGTGGCCCCCGAAACTGCTCTTCTTGGGTACCTCACCAGAACTTCTGGCTACTCTTCTGTCAAGTGCCCCCACAGAAAGCCACATCCTGTGGGGGGCACCTGTGCGGGCTCACTCCCGCACCGCGCTGCCTGCATCTATATATACAGACAGTGGGGCTTAACCCCGCTCCCTTGTCACTGGCTTTGATGTACAGCAGTGGGAGCCAATGGCCTGCAATACCAGAAAGTAAGAGGGGGGGGGGGGAGCTGCGGCAAACAGGCACAGCACTGGATTGAATGAGGGCTCAGGTAAGTATATGGAGGTGATCGGGGATACTACCTAAGCATTTTTTCCCTTTATGCAAGGAATGGATTAAAATAAAAAAATGTTTAGGCTTTATAACCACTTTAGATGTTGGTACTGCCAAGTGCACATCAAGCCGCAACAGCTGGCAGCTTCTTCTATAGTTTGACAGGTTACCAGGAGCGAAGCTGAAAAGGATACCTGTGCCCTCTGCCCGCAGCTAAACGATGGAGCCCCGTGCACCAGGGCTAATGGTCCAGTACCAGTATAGTACCCCAAGACATAGCGGTTAATAAATGAGTATATGGCACTGCTGCCTAAACACATAGGGGGATATTTACTAAAGCTGCTGCAGCTGTGCATAGTGTAACCAATCTGCTTCTAACCTCAGCTTGTTCAATTAAGCTTTGACAATGAGCCCAGGTTCACACTGAATGTCTGTTTGAAATCGTGCCAGTTCAGCTAAACTGGCATGATTCTGAACTGGCATTTCAGTCTGACTTCGGGGCCAATTTGAGAGACATCTGTGCAGGTTCATTCACAGATGTCTATTGAAATTGAACCCCCCCGACGTTGCCAAAAGTAGTACAGGAATTACTTTTGGGAATCGGTGCGATGCCGCAAAGTTGGCACCGATTCGGGCGCTGCCGGCACTAGGCTCTTATTTGGAATGCGCTTTGACATGTCTAATCGGACTGGTGTGAACGGTGGCTAAAACCTGGAAGCTGATTGGTTAATATACAGCTGCACCAGATTGTGTGTTCCAAAACATCTGGGGTGCCAAGGTTCACCATCACTGGTCTAGGAGACTGGAGAACCAAGATCTACCTTCAAAGTCCTCCAATCCTTCCCAAACAAAACCGCTCCCTGTTGCTCCGGTTCCTGATATCATTATGCCCATAGACATGCTCTGGATGTGAGGACGTCGGGGACAGTCCACTGCCAGATTGTGGGGGAGCGCCGTTTGCTGGTGGAGCAGAGGATCGAGTATACAGCTTCTCCTCTCCCACTGGCTAAAATGAGCAGTTTACCTGGGTAGTGCGTGAATTTTTTTTTTATTTTTTACAAGAAACATACAGGCCTAGATTCACGTAGATGCGCGTATCTTTGTGCAGGCGTAACGTATCCTATTTACGTTACGCCTCCGCAACTTTGACATGGAAAGTGCCGTATTCTCAAACCAAAGTTGCGGCGGCGTAGCCTAAATAGGCCGGCGTAAGCCCGCCTAATTCAAATGTGATAGATGTGGGCGTGTGTTATGTAATTTTAATGTGACCCCCACGTAAATTACGCTTTTTACGAACGGCGCATGCGCCGTCCGTGAAAGTATCCCAGTGCGCATGCTCCAAATTAACCCGCAAGAAGCCAATGCTTTTGACGTGAACGTAAATGACGCCCAGCCCTAATCGCGAACGACTTACGCAAACGACGTAAAATTTTCAAAATTCGACGTGGGAAACGACGTCCATACTTGACATTGGTACGCCTCATATAGCAGGGCTAACTTTACGCCGGGAAAAGCCTAACCTAAACGGCATATCTGTACTGCGTCGGCCGGGCGTTCGTGAATTGGCGTATCTAGCTGATTTACATATTTCTAGGCGTAAATCAGCGTACACGCCCCTATCGGCCAGCATAAATATGCAGTTAAGATACAACGGCGTAAGACTTACGCTGGTCGTATCTTAGTGAAATTTTGGCGTATCTGATTCTTTGAATCAGGCGCCAAGATACGACGGCTCGGACTCAGTGTTACGACGGCGTATCTGGAGATACGCCGGCGTAACTCGTACGAGAATCCGGGCCACAGTCTTAATAAACAGCAGGCACTATAAGGTCTGAGGATTTAGCCATGTGACTTAATAATAAAAAGAGGAATATCCAGGCCAAACTCCAATTGCACGCTTCTGCAGGGATCACATGACCAATTGCCTATGTTTTAAGTCACATGACAGGACAAAACCTGGGTTCGGTATTTTCTCCTGGAAAGGTAAACCTTTTAGTCTTCCAAATTATTTATCTATTCCAATATTTGAGTATAGGTCCATTTTATTAGCAAATCTGACCGTTTCACACAGGGACATGTTACATTTCTGTCAATTTATTCTTGTTGCTTATTTGATCTGGTAGGTTTGTTGCTGTGAAGATCTGTGACCTGTTGCATTACAAATTTAGTTGCATTACAAATTTAACAAATCCTTTTTTCTTCTTCAAGGGTCAAACATGCAAATATTGTGTCACTGGAGGACATCTATGAGAGCCGCAGTCACCTCTACCTCATAATGCAACTGTAAGTATTGCAAGACCCCAAGAGCAGTAATGAAAAGCAGTGGGCTAGATTCAGAGAGAATTTACGCCGGCGTATATATAGATACGCCGCGTAAATTCAAATCTGCGCCGGCGTAGCTTCTTTCTGTATTCAGAAAGCAAGATACGCCGACATTAGCCTAAGATCCGACTGGCGTAAGTCTCTTACACCTTCGTATCTTAGGGTGCATATTTACGCTGGCCGCTAGGTGGCGCTTCCGTCGTTTTCGGCGTAGAATATGCAAATGACCTAGATACGCCGATTCACAAATGTACGTACGCCCGGCGCTATTTTTTTACGTCTGGCTTTTTCGGCGTAAGGTTGCTCCTGCTATTATGAGGCGTACGCAATGTTAAGTATGGACGTCGTTCCCGCGTCGAATTTTGAATTTTTTACGTTTGTTTGCGTAAGTCGTTCGCGAATAGGGCTGGACGTAATTTACGTTCACGTCGAAAGCAATGACGATTTGCGGCGGAATTTCGAGCATGCGCACTGGGATTCTTTCACGAACAGCGCATGCGCCGCTCGTAAAATACGTAGGGTCACCATTAATTTTAAATAAAACACGCCCACATCATCCCCATTTGAATTAGGCGAGCTTACGCCGGCCCACATGCGTTACGCCGCCGTAACTTAGGGCGCAAGTTCTTTATGAATACGGAACTTGCGCCCTAATTTACGGCGGCGTAACGTATCGGAGATACGTTACGCCCGCACTAAATTACGCAGGGCTACCTGAATCTAGCCCAATGTGTGGTAACCCAGGACAGCCAATCGGGACGTGAAACCCGGCTGCCAGGGGTTACTTCACTTTTCTCAGTCCTTCATTTTTGCCGCTACACTATAGAAATGTGTTTTATGTGTCTTTGTGGTGCACCGATGCCCCCTGCTGGCAGTCAGTAGTTATTACCAAAAAAGCATTTAAATGTAATACAGTAAAACATTGGCTTGCGAGCGTAATTTGTTCCGGAAACATGCTTGTAATCCAAAGCACTTTTAGATCAAAGAAAAAATTCCCCATAAGAAATGATGGAAACTCCAATGATTCGTTCCACAACCATTTATTTATAAGTCCTTCAGTTTATAGTGCATATAAAAAGATTATAGCAATGTGATAGGTTGTGTAACCATAACATGTCCACAGGGGGATTAGAAGCAAAATCCAGCAGGAGCTACAGAGTATAAAAGAAGAGAGGCGCCTCTAAGTGTAGCAATATTGTTACATTTAATGAAGGTACAACATTCAGAAACTCACATGGTTGATGATTAAAACAGACATATCCAAGTATGCAGGCATCCGGGGTAAAGCTGTCCACATAGACCGTCCTCTGCACTGCCATTGACGTTGTCCCTTCCACACTGCGCTCCATGAGTGCTTCAAGCCTCGCTTTCAGAATGCTCTACTGCATGGTAGTCTTCCCGGTCAGGATTGCAGACCTTGGATGATGCCTGATTAAAAATGACTCTGTCCTTCTGGAGAGAAAAGCAAATGAAGGCATTGTCAGGGGGAAGTACTGTGATCTCTGGAGGTTATTAATACCTGGAAGTGTAACACGTTGGGTAGCATGTATGACCGTATGAAAAATCTGATGGGTCCACTTTACTGTTGGAGTGCTATGAATGACCTGGTATTGCCTTTTTTACAGGGTGTCTGGTGGGGAATTGTTTGACAGGATTGTAGAGAAAGGCTTCTACACGGAAAAAGACGCCAGTCAGCTTATCAAACAGATTCTGGATGCTGTGAAGTATCTGCATGACATGGGGATTGTACACCGAGATCTGAAGGTAAGATCGGCCTTTTCTTTTCCTTAAAGGGGTTGTATGGGTTCAGTTTTAAAAAAACAAACATGTTATACTTGCCTCCTCTGTGCAAAACGAACGGCAGTGTGGCCCCAATCGTCCTCTTCTGGGGTCCCACCGCGGCTCCTCCATCCAGACATCTCCCCCACTGTATAGGAAGATTAGTCCTTGCTTAGTCTTACCAGAGAAACCGAGCAGTTGAGGCCGGGTGATGACATTGGCCCGCCACTCTAGGCTCACCTAGACCGCCGCTGGGTGGATCAAGATGGCCGCCAATTCGGGAGCTAGGACGAAGTCGCAGCCTTTCCTATGGCCGAGGCAGCAGCAGGGCTCCGGATCACGTGGTGTACCGATCCGCATATGGTGACCCGTTCGGATCACGGATCATTTACGATCCATTGCACCACTAGTACCGATCAAAAGAATTTTGATCGATAAAAAAAATTAACAATTAATTAAGAAATTAATCTTTATTTTCCACAACCCTAATAATTTTTTATTTTTTTTCTCCAAGGCTCATACTTGCCTAGTTGGATGTAGCATCGGTCTCCTGCCGGTTCAAAGATAGAGAACCAAGCAATGAAACGCCGCCAATCAATCGGTTCTCAGAGCTCCATGAGCAGAGAGCTGGTGACTTTCTCCTCCTACTACTTTACATTGTAGCAAAGTGTCATTTCTTCAGTGTTGTCACACGAAAAGATAAAATATTTACAAAAATGTGAGGTGTACTCACTTTTGTGAGATAGTGTGTGTGTGTGTGTGTGTGTATGTATGTGTGTGTGTGTGTGTGTGTGTGTGTGTGTGTGTGTATATGTGTGTATGTATGTGTGTATGTATGTTTTTTTTTTTTTTATTCAATATAATAGTTTATTATTTTTTTTTGGGAGGATATGCTTTAGCTGATGTCGGCAGAAGAGAGAAGGAAACTGAGAGATATCATTCATTCAATCATGTGAATCCTAGAGGCATTAATATAGACGGCTCGGCTGTGACAGACTAGTTATTCTCATGAGCTTTGTCTGACAGGAGATCCCAGCTCCCAGCACTGTTCCAATTAACGAGTGCCAGAGCAAAATTTCGTATCCATGCCTTGTATCACTGCAGAGGAGAAGCCGCCAAGGTCTCCCCCAAATCCGTCAATTGCAGGGAAGGCTTGTGCTGTAAACTAGATGTGTAAAGACACCAGAAGGCAAAACTAGATGAACTGAAAGCCATCTCCACCATCATTTGACTTTGATCTTGTTGTTTCAGATTTTTTTGTACTATCTGTATAAAATGCTGTTTGCTATACACCACATAGACACAAAATGGGGAGATTTCCCAAAATTATTAGAGGAGCTAGTCTCCTAACAAACTGAAATCAAAGCATCTTTGTCATGCCTTTTTTATTTTTTTATTTTTTTTGACTTGCAGCATTAAATTTGGCTTTTTCTAAAACTGTCGACATATGTACTTGCCAGATATGTCATTTATTCTCTCCTCCTAGAATGCTGGCAGTGGGCATCTGATGTCTGCTCCTATGCATTTCCGGTATTCTGTGCAGCTGGCTACCCAGCATGCACCTCCCGTTCCTGAGCCTGCACAGTAATGAGCTTGCGCGGCGCACTTTGTTAAAGGGGTTGTAAAGGTACAATTTTTTTTCCTAAAAACCTTTACCTTAGTGCAGTCCTGCTTCACTTACCTCATCCTTCCATTTTGCTTTTAAATGTCCTTATTTCTTGTGAGAAATCCTCACTTCCTGTTCTTCTGTCTGTAACTCCACACAGTAATGCGAGGCTTTCTCCCTGGTGTGGAGTGTCATGCTCGCCCCCTCCCTTGGACTACAGGAGAGTCAGGACGCTCTCTACGGTGCAGATAAAGGAGCTGTGTGTTGGTGGGCGTCCTGACTCTCCTGTAGTCCAAACCCAAGTTTGGAAATGCAAAACAAGGCTTTGTACACGGGGGGGGGGGGGGGGGGGATGAGGAGTACACGGGAGCATCTAATAGTCTAGTATTGGACGAGGGAGAGTGCAGTGGGAACAAGTACTCAGTGTTTATGGTCCCATCTTTAAAATTGACCAGTTACTTGTCAGGCATTCTCAAGGCACATGTTCACTTTAACAGGAAGCAATTGTGTGACCTTTATCTGAAAGTTAATATTGTAATTGTTGGTGTAATTTTACTATTTTTTCATTTCCATATGTTGATCGTTTGCATGTCATTTGTAAATGTTCCCACTGTGTATCGGGGAATATGATTTGCATTGACAGTTCAGTGATTTGCTTCTTGGAATTGCTCATAATCGTAATACTGTATAATCTGAATTGATTAATGGCTTGCCTCACTCTCTAGTGTCCTTTCCTCCATACAGCCGGAGAATTTGTTATACTACAGTCTGGATGAAGATTCCAAAATCATGATCAGCGATTTTGGGCTGTCCAAGATCGAGGGATCCGGAAGTGTCATGTCCACGGCCTGTGGGACACCTGGATATGTAGGTCAGTGTGCTCAGTATGATGGTCCTAAAGTGGTGTGCCACCATTGGGTTCTCTTCTCAGGTAATTGATACAGGTAGATATGTTTTTGGGTAGTAGTTTTACCCATCTGGTTGGCCTTGACCATGGAACACTTGACCTTACAGCTGCAGTATTGGCAGTCTTGGTCAACTCCATTTCAGTGTGACCAACAACATTCCACCATTTACTTATAAATAAATAGCAGGAATGCGTCGGCCAACCTCTCCTGATGTCTGAAGTTCCCATGGTGATGGTAGTAAGGACAATCTGGGGCTTTAACATTGATGTCAGTCCTTACATTCCGTGCACCCAGTGCTTGGGGGCCTTACCAATTAACTGCAATACCTTTTCTGGATTATTAGCATCTATACAAGTAGAAAAAAAAACTTTTTCATAACATTGTTTTATCAAAAATTACAGGTAAAAAAAAATTAACCATATACTCAATTTATTTTTATTTTATTTCTCCTAAAAGATCAAACATGTGAGACTTGCCTGCTCTGTGTAATTGGTTTTGCACAGAGCTGCCCCGATCCTCCTACGGTCCCCCATTGGCCCACCTGGCTCCTCCCTCCCTGAGTACTCCCCAAGCAAACCGCTTGCTAGGGGGGGATACTCGTGCACGCTAGATTCTGAGCTGCACCGCGTAAGTCTATTGACGCACACTGTGGCTGGGTCCCAACCAGTGGCGGCCCGTCCATAGGGACGCACGGGCGCCGCCCCCCCCTCCCACAGAAAAAAAAAAAAAATGGGCCCTTTAAGAACTTTTATTCGGCTAAAATGTCATTTTGACATTTTAGCCGCAGTTCTGGCGGCCATCTATAGAGGGCGCTGCAGCGCCACCCCCTCTCGCAAATAACACACATTCGTGCATAAATGCACAAATGTATGTTATTGCTGGTTGCCAGCGCTGCCTGGTCTATTCAGATAACCGGATGCGGGATGCCGGTTACCCGAATAGCGGCAGCTGGTTGGCTGAGGGGAACTGCCTATCAAAGCCAGCGGCTCTGATAGGCTTTTCTCCGGCTCTCAGCTGTCTATACTCTGAGCGCAGGCAATCTGCGCTCATTGTATAAGACAAACGGCCGTTTCAGCCAATCAGGTTCCCGGATTCTGGTTATCGGGAACCTGATTGGCTGAAGCTTCACCACAGCGGCAGAAGACATCGAGGGAGCACATGGAATCCTCAGGTAAGTGCTTTTTACAGGGAAAGGGGCACAGTGACATCATGGGGCACAGTGGTGACAAAGGGCACAGAGGTGACAATTGGCACAGTGGCATCATGGGGCACAGTTGTGACAAAGGGCACAGAGGTGACAATGGGCACAGTGGCATCATGGGGCACAGTGGTGAGTGACAATGGGCACAGTGGCATCATGGGGCACAGTGGTGACAATGGGCACAGTGGCATCATGGGGCACAGTGGTGACAATGGGCACAGTGGCATCATGGGGCACAGTGGTGACAATTAAAGGGCACAGTGGTGACAATTGGCACAGTGGCAACAGTTGAGGGGCACAGTGGCTGCGTTTGATGGCATGGCACAGTGGTGACAATTGATGGCACAGTGACTGCGTTTGATGGTATGGCACAGTGGTGACAATTGATGGCACAGTGACTGCGTTTGATGGTATGGCACAGTGGTGACAATTGATGGCACAGTGACTGCGTTTGATGGTATGGCACAGTGGTGACAATTGATGGCACAGTGGCTGCGTTTGATGGCATGGCACAGTGGTGACAATTGATGGCACAGTTGCTGTGTTGCATGGCACAGTGGTGACAATTGATGGCACAGTGGCTGCGTTTGATGGCATGGCACAGTGGTGACAATTGATGGCACAGTGGTTGCGTTTGATGGCATGGCACAGTGGTGACAATTGATGGCACAGTGGCTGCGTTTGATGGCATGGCACAGTGGTGACAATTGATGGCACAGTGGCTGCGTTTGATGGCATGGCACAGTGGTGACAATTGATGGCACAGTGGCTGCGTTTGATGGCATGGCACAGTGGTGACAATTGATGGCACAGTGGCTGCGTTTGATGGCATGGCACAGTGGTGACAATTGATGGCACAGTTGCTGTGTTGCATGGCACAGTGGTGACAATTGATGGCACAGTGGCTGCGTTTGATGGCATGGCACAGTGGTGACAATTGATGGCACAGTGGCTGCGTTTGATGGCATGGCACAGTGGTGACAATTGATGGCACAGTGGCTGCGTTTGATGGCATGGCACAGTGGTGACAATTGATGGCACAGTGGCTGCATGTGATGGGCACAGTGAGGCTGCAATTTTTTTTTTTTTTCGTTTGCGCCCCCCCAAAAATTTTGAGCACCAGCCGCCACTGGTCCCAACCCTGCTCCCTCCTCACTGGAATGCTTGGTTTTGCTGCTCTGAGTCCAGTGAGGAAGGGGAAGAGAGAGCATTGATTCTGCTCTTGTGCACAGGGCTGGACCTGGACCGGCTCAGGTAAGTATTTAGGGGAGGCGCAGGGTTTGGTGCTGCACCTTAAAGTTTTTTACTTTAATGCAGAGAATACATTAAGGTAAAAAATAAAATAAAAAAAAATTGCCTTTACAACCACTGACAAGTGGTTAAACCCAAAAGCAAACCTTTATTATATTGCAGCTTACCAATTCTTAGATGTGATGGCTGCATTGGGTTTTATTGGGCTTTATTTCTTGTATTTTCATCTGCTGATCTGGCCAGTAAAGGCCCATAGACGCGATACGAAAATCAGATGGGAAAAATTCGTAAGACGGGCCCCCCCCATTATCTGCCTTCATAAAGACGCTGGACCGGCTCACAACCGTGAAAGCGTTAAAAAAAAAAAAAAAATGGCTGGCTGCACACTGTTGTAAGGAAAATCAGGAAGACCTTTTGAACAATAATCCACACTTAAAACTGTGTTTTGACGCGTTTCATGCTTAGGAGCTCTTGGTTGTAACACATCTGAGAGCACTATGATTTAAATACCATCACACACACATTGGAGTTGCACAGCAGAGCTCACAGTGGCAGCCCGTCCATACAGGGTGCAGGGGTTGTGCCCCCCTAATCCATGTGCCCAGCCCCTAATCTACATGCAGTGTGCCAGATGCATGGATTCCAATAGGGTTTATTTTTTTTAGAAGCACATGATTGGAGCCCAGGGGCTCCAATAGGCTTCACTGCCCTGCACCCTGAGCCCACCCAGTTGTGACAATAGAAAATTAATATTGTCTTTCTGATTCTCCTCCTGGCCAATCAGAAAGCGGGTCCTGAGACCAGTCACCCGATTGGCCAAGAGGAGAAGCGATCCTATTGGCCACCTAAAAGGGGGGGGGAAGAGATGCACTGCGAAAGCCGTCGTGATGCCGAGGAGGAGACGTAGGGGACGTTGCCACCAGCCGGCCGGAGGAACAGGGTTGCCAACTTTCAGTGAATTTACAGTTTGTAAAATCCGTAATTTTTGCATATGTCTATTATGGATGTGTAGTCTGCATGTCCATAATGGACATTTATGGAGAGATGCAAAAATTACGGATTTTACAAACTGTAAATTTACTGACGGTTGGCAACTCTGCGGAGGAAGCTGTGGGTGAATTGTTTCTGTTTTTAAATAGAAGGCAACGCATGTGCCGTTTACCTCCCACTGAGTACCCAGCAGCGTTGGTGTAAAAAGTTCTAGTCCACTCTAGACCTTATCACCTTGTCATAGGTGTGCGCAGCCTATCGCATTAGGGTGTGCACCCCAAAGCCCAAACACACACAACCAATCACTCACAATGTTCATTCAGAAAGGGAAGGGGCCGGTAAATTACATATTTACTGGCCCCTTCCCCACTCCTAAAACATCCTAGCAGCAACAGCCGATAGAAGAGGAGGGAAGCTGGCAGCACTACGGGGTGAAAGATGGGAGCCAGGGCAGTAGGGGGAATCTGTGCTGCACAGGGTGATTAGGGTGTGCCTGGGCACACCCTGTACGCACGCCTATGTACCTTGTTTAAAGTATGGCTAAAGCCGACATTTTCTTTAGTTTTGGATACAGTAGAAAGGGTTAAATCCATTTTTTTTTCTTTTACCATCTGTGTCTCATCCGGGAGATTTCCTTTCACTTCCTGCCCTGGAGGCATCGCAAGAAAGTGGAAATCTCTTCATAATTGTCACCAGAACAGTGTCAGTGATTTCAGCGCATTCATTTGCACAGAACTACATGTGAATTGCACTGGAATACACAAACGCTTTCCTGTGCAATTCCCGGTGTGAACCTGGGCTGGGTGCAAGATTATCGGCTAAACATTCACTTCATCGGATGCAGTGACTGTTCTGGTACTCAGGCAGCCACGACTGCCAGCTGCCTGAATACAATGGACGGCAGTGGAGATCCCTCCATTCATGCTGTTTGTGTGGATGTGGGAATAGATCGATGGGGCTGAACGAGAGAAAATCAAGCCGTGTATGGGCTGCTTTAGTAATTTGGGTTTTAAACACACATATGCATCTTTTTCTTTCAGCTCCCGAGGTTTTAGCTCAGAAGCCGTACAGTAAAGCGGTGGATTGCTGGTCGATTGGCGTCATAGCATACATCCTGTAAGTAATGCTTTTATTTCACCCAAATCACTTCCTTATGTCAGGAAAAGCCCTACTAAAAGCTGGAGATTGTGTGAGGAACGGTCTACTTCCCACAGTGTGTGTGTATGTGATCATAGCTGATCCCAGGCACGTTTTTGGCTTCATGGCACGTCCCAGGCTTTTATTGTCAGGTCAGGCAGAGTGTCATATATTACCAAAAGTATTGGGACGCCTGCCTTCACACGCACATGTACTGAATGGCATCCCAGTCTTGGTCAGTAGGGTTCAATATTGAGTTGGCCCACCCTTTGCAGCTATTCTGGGAAGGCTGTCCACAAGGTTTAGGAGTGTGTCTATGGGAATGTTTGACCATTCTTCCAGAAACGCATTTGTGAGGTGAAGAAGTGACGCTTAGAAAGAGATTTGATAGCGATATACAAATATCCCCGTGTAAATATAACTTTTCAGTCCCAGGGAGTGGTAAGAGGATACGGGGACACACGATGACAAGCGGTTTAAGCTGGGTAGGGGGGGGGGGGGGGTTTCATGGTCAGGGTGGTAAAGATGTGGAACTCTCTTCCACAATCGGTGGGGTCGGCAGGAAGTATGGATAGTTTTAAAAGACTCTTGGACGTGCATCTTGGCGAAAACAATATAATGGAATATGGGAAATTTTTTCTTCACACACACCTACACAGGTTGAACTGGATGGGCTTTTGTCTTTTATTCAACCTTACCAACTATGTAAGTATTACTTGGCTTTACAAATTGAAAAATTTTAGGTAAACCTATGAAGAAAAATCTATTAGGCCCCATTCACACTGGGGCGCTATTTTTAGCTGCGCTGTGCCGTCATTTATGCAGAGGTATTCGGCCGCTAGCGGGGCGCTTTTAACCCCTGCTAGTGGCCAAAAAAGGGTTAATACCAGCAGCGACGCTTTGCCAGTGGTTCGGCCATGGTGCCTATTCATTTCAATGGGCGCTCCTTCACCGCTCCAAAGATGCTGCTTGTAGAACATTTAACGTCCAGCCAGTGCACCGCTCCAGTGTAAAAGCCCTTGGGCTTTTTCACTGGAGTGAAAGGAGCAGCTTTTTTCAGGGCGCTTTTTTAGCGCTGTAGCGCCTGCAAAGCGCCTCAGTGTGAAAGGGGTCTAAATGTAAAACCGACTAGGTGCCTGCTAGTTTTATTTAAATGTTTTTCTCTTTCTGACATATCTCCTGGCCTGAACTTTAAGTTGGCCATACACTGATCAAAATTAAGGTTAAGCATGGACCGGCCAAATTTCGATCAGTGTGTGACCATCACACCACAGAAGTTGATCATTTGTTTGACCCCTGCGAAAGGGAAAGTTAGAAACGTTTTCCTCGATCAGCGACTGCAGCCAAATCTGCTGTGGCTGCTGATCCGTGTGTGCAGTCAGCGGCAGGTCCTGCTGTCAGAATACAGTGAGCTAGATTCAGAAAGCCCGCCGTAAGTTTGTGCGGGCGTAGCGTATCTCAGATA
Organism: Rana temporaria; assembly: GCF_905171775.1. NCBI lineage: Eukaryota > Metazoa > Chordata > Amphibia > Anura > Ranidae > Rana > Rana temporaria. Next base: position 20,002,395 of record NC_053495.1, read on the forward strand.
CGCTACGCCGCCGTAACTTAGTGAGGCTAGGGCTGGATTCACAAAGTACCTGCGCCCCAAGTTACGGCGGCGTAGCGTAAATCTGCCGGCGTAAGCGCGCCAAATTCAAATTCTGAAGAGGTGGGCGTGTTTTATGCAAATAAAACATGACCCCACGTAAATTACGTCTCTAACGAACGGCGCATGCGCCGTCCGTGAACGTATCCCAGTGCGCATGCTCCTAATCGCGTCGCAATAAGTCAATGCTTTCGACGTGAACCTAATTTACGCAAAGCCCTATTCGCAAATGACTTGCGCAAACAACGTAAAATTCGACGCTGTCCCGACGTCCATTCTTAACATTGGCTATGCCTCATATAGCAGGCATAACGTTACGCCGGAAAAAGCCTTACGTAAAGGACGTAAAAAAATCCGCCGGGCGCACGTACGTTTCTGAATCGGCGTATCTAGCTCATTTGCATAGTCTACGCCGAAATCAACGGAAGCGCCACCTAGCGGCCAGTGTAAATATGCACCCTAAGATACGACGGTGTAGGAGACTTGCGCCGCTCGTATCTTAGCCTAATTTAAGCGTATCTGGTTTCCAGAATACGCTTAAATTTACGACGGCATAGATTCAGAGTTACGACGGCGTATCTACTGATACACCGGCGTAACTCTCTCTGAATCTAGCCCAATGTTCTTTTTGGGGGATGGGACTCAATTCCTCAATCCACCCAATCGGTTAGGTCCAGCTTTAGACTATTGTACATTCACACTGGCGATTTAGGGTAGGCGCTAATTGTAGTGGCAGGATTATTCTTATTCATGCTGCGGCTCTCTGCAGCTACTTGCGGCTGTTGGGCCCCGTTCACTATAATGACAGGTTGCCGGCGGCTGCAGGTATTTGCAGCTGTAAGCGAAGCCAGTGATTACCTACGGTGAATGCTTCTCTGTGCATCCAGCAGCGATCACCGCAGGTAATTGTTGGCTGTGCGGAGAGCCATGAGTGACTTGTCTTTTATAGTGAATGGGGCAGGGGGCTGCACCTAGCCGCCAAGAGTAGATTCCTGCTACTACAATTTGCACCTGCCCTAATTGCTGGTCTGAATGTGGCCTTAACCATTTATTTTCTTGTCATGTTTTTGGTAGAATGGGGAATGGTTAAGTTGGCCATACTCTAAGACAGGGATATGCAATTAGAGGACCTCCAGCTGTTGCAGAACTACAAGTCCCATGAGGCATAGCAAGACTGTCACAGCCACAAGCATGACACCCAGAGGCAGAGGCATGATGGGACTTGTAGTTTTGCAACAGCTGGAGGTCCGCTAATTGCATATCACTGCTCTAAGATCTCTCTCGTTTGGCCCCTCAGGCTATACAATAGAAATTTAGCGACTTCCCCATCCACACTAAACAGCCTAGATGGAGGAACCTGCACTGCTGGCTGTTGTATTCTGACACCCGGGACTCGGATTACCCAAACAGCGGCTGCAGGTGATGGGATGCAGGTGCTGTTCTACCAACAATTTCCGACCTGGCACCTTCGAGTTTCAGGTTGAAGGATGTCGGGCATGAGGGGCTGACGGGGTCACCCATTGCTTGAATGTCATCCAGTTCATCAGCATAAAAACCGCAATGGTTGTACTCGCAAATAGACGTAGTCTATAGACGCGTCACAGCATAGTCAGATGCGAACAGTCTCTCGGGTCTGTTGCAGAGAACTGGTGATGCCGGAGGATCAGGCAATGTTTGAAGCGGCTAACGCATTTTGGAGGGAGAACCCTCTTCTACAGAGCCACTTTGGCCTTGGACCTTCCCCACTCCATTCAAAGCTAGAAAAGTTACAATTTAACAACCACTGAGAGCTTTTTGTTAGTTTCTGAAGTTGTTTAACCACCTGGATAAGTTTACACTTGCGATTCGGGGATGGTAAAAACAGGCGGTTGGGTTGTGTTTTCAAAGGCAACTGAACAGGGTTGTATTCGTGCCACGGCTGTCTTCATGGAAGGCAAGAATTGTACCTCCCACCCCTGTTTCAAGTGATTGATTGGAGCCATGCCATAACCACCCTCCGAGGTGGTGTGCTCCGAGGTATCTTGTGATGGACCATAAAATACCAGAATCCCTTTTATGGCATCTGCTGCACTGACATTCTCTTTCTCCCGGCAGACTGTGTGGTTATCCCCCGTTCTATGATGAAAATGATGCCAAACTTTTTGAGCAGATTTTGAAAGCGGAATACGAGTTTGATTCTCCATACTGGGATGATATTTCTGACTCGGGTAAGAGAAATTCACAGTTCACCAGAAATCTGAAACCATAATTGCCCAACATACTGTCTTCACAACAAGACTTAAGTGATTCTATATAGATATACTGTAAATATATTTAGATAAGCAGAATTTTTTTTACATTGCTATAAAACCTATCCAATAAAATCTAATTTCTTCATAAATTTTAGGCCAAAATGTCTGGTAAGAATGAATAAATAAATAAATAAATCTCCATGAGTGTAGCTCTATGGATCCAACACCCACAAAGACATATTGCAGCAACATGGTTTATGAGCCTTAGGTTTTGTCTGTTTTCAAATAAAGAAATGAGGCCTCTAAAGAAAAGAATACAGTCCAACATGGTGGAGGTTCACTGATGTTTTGGGGTTGCTTCAGGCACTGGATGTCTTGATTGTGTGCATGGCATTATGAAATCTGAAGACCACCAAAGAATTCAGGGGTGCAATGTAGGGCCCAGTGTCAAAGCCGGGTCTCTGTCAGAGGTCATGGGTCTTGCAGCAGGACAATGACCCCAAAGCACCCAGAAATGGTTTAAGGGCCAGTTCACACCAGATGCAGTTCCGTTTTTTTTCTGCACCTATACAATCAGTTTCTGCACCGGAAACTGACCAGAAACTGAACGGAAACTGACTACATGGTGTGAACTAGAGTCATTGGAATACATGGAAAACACTGTGCATGCATTTTTAGTGCAGAAAAAATGCGCATAGAACTGCGTCTGGTGTGAACTGGCCCTAAGACAAAGCGCTGGAGAGTACTGAACTGGCCAGCAAAGAGTCGGATCTAAATCCCGTAGAGCAGTGGTCATCAACCCTGTCCTTTGGGGCCCACTAACAGGCCAGGTTTGCAAGATAAAAGTACATCACAGGTGATATAATTTGCTGGTTAGTGATTGCAGTATTCTAGTCTGCAACTCCCCAAGGTAATGCATAAAACCTGGCCTGTTAGTGGGCCCTGAGGACAGGGTTGCTGACCACTGCAATAGAGCACCTGTGAAGAGACCTCAAAACCGTATTGGGGGGGGGGGGGGGAAAGGAACCCTTTCAATCTGAGAGACCTGGAGCAGTTGGAAAAAGGAGTGTTCAAATTCCAGTAGAGAGGTGCAAGAAACGTATTGATGGTCACAGGACCCGATTGGTTTCAGTTATTTTTTTTTAAGGGGTGTGCTATGAAATATTTGAGGGTGCCAATAACTTTGTCCTGTCCAATTTTTTTTTTACATATACCTAGTGCAGAAAGTTCGGACGGGAAACACATTAACCTTCCGATTTATCGTTCGTTCGGCAGAAAATTTCCAAACTTGTCCTTCGTTTTTTCGGCTCAAAAACGTCCAAACGATTTTCGATTTTGTGCCCATTAACTGGCCGAAAAACTAAAGATATTTCTTTACTACCGATTTTCGGCCGAATTTTCGTATAGTGTATGGCCAGCATTAGGAAAGAAATAAACATAAATTCCTAAACATTTGTAGTTGCAACAATTTTCTGCGCAAAGTGGTGCGTTATCTGGCAGAAATGCAGAGGTACCAATATTTTTGGCCATGACTGTACATTCCGATAGGGACATGTAAACCTGTACAAAGTTAGTGTGTAATCATTAATTACTATGTGTATTCCCTCAGCGAAAGACTTTATTCTGCATTTAATGGAGAAGGATCCAAACAAGCGCATCACATGTGACCAAGCCCTACAACATCCATGGTAAGATTTTCTGCCCTGGTCAGGGGACAGCTGAATTGGACGGTCAGGATAAGATCTACTGTACAGCCATATGCATGTTCATTGTTACAAGCACAAGGGGGCGGGGGTATCAAAGTGTTTCCCAATTCTCCTTGTGCTTGTATCAAAGTGTTTCCCAATTCAGCAGATAACCATTGTTGGCATAATAAAATACTCCATAAACTGACTGCAGTAGACAGTGGCTTGTGACTGCTTTTTACTGCCTCGTGCAGTGAATGTGAATGAACAGTTTGCTGTTGATTCAATAATACATTGTGACCAAAGGTTTACAGACCTCTCGACGTCCATCACTCCTATATGAGCTTTTTGGAAATCCTATTCCATAACCATGTAGGGTAAGAGCCGGTTCACACTGGGGCGACTCAGCCGCCTGACAAGTCTCGTCCCATTGTATTCGATAGAACCGTTCTAATAGGAGCGACGCAAGTCGCTCCGACTTAGAAAAAGGTTTTTGTACGACTTCAGGGGCGACTTTCATTGACTTCTATACAGAAGTCATTTTGCAAGTCGCCTCTGAAGTCGTCTTCAGGGCGCCTTGCCGAGTCGCCCCTGAAGTCGTGCCGCCCCTGTGTGAACCGGCTCTTAATGTGTGGATTTGTAGGCAGAAATGAGCTCAGGCATGCTTGGACACGAGTACGAACCCACCTGATCTGTCCCGCTCGGAAGCTGTCAAAGCAGCCAGCCCGTTATAGGTGGTAGAGGCATTCCCTGTCCCTGCATGTATACACACCCCTTACATATTTATGGCTGCGTGGCAGGGAATACTTCTGTAGCCTATAGCTTCCCGGCGGGATAGTTCAAGTGGGTTTGTACTTGTGCCTGAGCTCATCCTTATTTGTGATGTTGGATACTGATGTTGAAAGAAGACCTGGCTCACAATCTGCATTCTAAATCATCCCTTAGATATTCAGTAAGGTCAGGGCTCTGTGCAGATTATTCAAGCTGTAGCGTTAACAGTACCCTCCACTGTTGGACTATGAGCAGGGAACCCCCGTAGACCCTGAAACACCAACACAAAAGGGTGGGCGGGGAGGACTATAGCAGTACTTGATAAAGTGGATACACTCAAACCAGAGCTATCATATACACAAATTTAACAAAATTGTTTGGCATAATATACACAGAGAATTAAAACCATACATAGACAATTTAAAAAAACGGTACACATAACGTGACCGCAATCAGATCACGAAACGTGTGATCCCTGGAACAGGGAGGGGAAGGTTCAGGTGAAGAGTTGGAAAATCTCGAGTCTCTACTAGTTTTGTGATAAATATCGCTTCGTCAGGAGACAATCTACAAATTAAAATACAAAAACAGTACATTAACATCAAAAATGTAATATAAAGCTTCAACCAAGGGGTGTATACAGTAGACACCCTCTGGAAAACCTAATACAACATTATTGGTAGGGGGATTAGAGGTCCGTGTCTCCTACCTAAGGGCACAGTGTCCCAGAGCCCCAGGAAGATCCAAAGCGACCACAGAGTTGGTGACTCACACGGAAGCCAAGATAAAGATCTTGAAGGGCACCTATTGGTATAGGTAGGTGGGATCTTTATTGCAGAAGAGACCAGCAATGTCTCTTGTGCTACAAAATACACCTACCTGCCAGCTCATTGTCTTCTCTGGCATGTAAATTGAGCTGCGCATGCTCAGATTACATCACCAAGCAAGCATGGTCCAGTGTACTGAGGGGAGGGGTTGACTCCTGTGCCTTCGCAGGAGTGGCCTTATTCTGTGACCGCCAAAAACCCGCACCCAGCAGAAGATGCTGGCGAGGGATGGGGACTGTTGCAGGAAAGGTATGTTTTTTAGCTCTGCTTTAATCGTTCAGGAATTAAGGATGTAGTATCCAAATACTTTTGACCATATGGTGTATTTGAAATTTCACCCTTTTAAAAGTAGACCTCATATTTTTCAATACAGAGCAAAACGACAGGTTCTCTTAGGCTTGGGTTCACACTAGTGCAAATTGCCCACATCCATTTCGCAATAGCAGAAGATGTGACCGGCTCTTTATGGAGCCGGTGATCTGCCGTGCTGGTTCCAGGTATCATGGAAGTTCCAGCGCATGCGCGAACTGATGCGCTGAGATGGTTCCAGCTATCGGGAAAGTTCCTTCAAGCACTGCGCAGGTGCAAACTTGCTGACGGAAATCCCCGAACGGCGGCCGGCATCCAGGGCGACGTGGATTTAGAGGAAAGTGGCCAGTCGGCCTCACGTCCTCGCTGCACTCGGACGGCTCGCTCGGCCTCCTGGCTCTTTTTTTAACATCTTCCAGTCCACGGGGATGTTAAAGAATGAGCCTGGAAGCCGGGCGAGGTTCGGAGATTTCCATCGGGAAGTTTGCGCCCGCGCAGTCAGTGAAGGAACTTCCCCCATAGGGGAACATTGAGGACAAGTCACCGGTTCACATATCTCCGGTGTGAATTTGCACCAGGTCCTGTATGTCTTTTGAAAAGAGAAAGGGGGGAAAAAAGGGTGCACCAACCTTGTGTATTATCCTTGGATACAATTTATTTAAAAGTAAAGTATAAAACTACTAACAAACAAATGGGGAGAAAACTCACAATATAGATAGTTTACCGATGACAGCAATTGGTCTAATTGACGACAAAATTCCAAATAGTAACAGGAGGGTTCAGGGGCCACTGCCGGCTGACGCGTTTCAAAGGATTACCTTCTTCCTCAGAGCCCAGCAGTGTTGCCTCCTTCAGCTTTATCTCTATCTCTATCCATTCAAACGGGCACCTCCCAGAGACCCCACCCACCTCTTAGAGTGTGCGTCTTTTAGTCTGTTTCACATCCGAATTCAGCCAAACATTTGTGCTGAAATCAGACCTGTAGCGGTGAATGGAGAGGCACTGGACCCCTGCTGTGAGCCGTATGTGGCTTGGATGTGAACCCAGTCTTAAGGTTTGCCACACCAGCCGCTTTATATTTGCTTTCCTTTGGCTACCTGACTGCTCTGCTTCTGTGAGCAAAGTGAGTTGGTCCCCTAAACTCCAGTTCACGGCTTGAAGCATACACAGAGCTGAGGTCTCTCTCCCCACCCCCCATGTGACGGCAAGCCACCAATCACCAAGCATTGGTGCTGTCACGTAGGAGGAAAGGCAGTAAGCCACATGCTCTTCCATACTTGCAAGTACCTAGATGGCTGTGTACCATCCTTTCTCCACCGGGCTGCTATCAGAGACTGTTCATCTTTATAGTGCAATAAATCATTCTAGATCCATCCACCAGCTTAAATACTTTATATAACTTATGACCCTACCCATGGAGCTCTGCGTCATTGTTTTTTGTTAACATCGCATAGTTACCCGCTGGGTTAAAGGGGGGGATGCATGTTTACCAGGCTTGCATGTTGGTGGTGGGGCCATCAGTAAAGTAGACTTGTTACATTGCCCTGCAAGGATAAATTAAAGGCTCAATATAAATATTCTGATTAACTTGTCTTATATTTCCTCTCTTCCTCAGGATTGCTGGGGATACGGCTCTGGATAAGAATATTCACGAATCAGTCAGTGAACAGATCAGAAAGAATTTTGCCAAAAGTCGGTGGAAGGTGAGCGTGTCTGGAAATGAGATGTTCTTAAACGTCGATTGTAATAATAAAAATACACAGCTGCAGAGTTACACGCCTAAAGAGGAGATCCACTAAAAGCGCAAGTTCCCCCGCTGTTTCCAAAACCGTGATTGGGGGGGGGGGGTTAGCGGGTACCCCATTTTGTAAGGTAACCGCACCCACTTCCACTCTGCCCGCCTAGGTGATTGGAAGCAGACGTTCTCCTCTCCCCCTGCTCCCGCAGTGTTAAGGGACATGTGAAAGGTCCCAGAAAACCAAGGCACCATTCTGGGGAATGGGAAGTCACAGCTGGGTGTCCATAGTAAAAATGCTGGGGGGAGAGAGGACACAGGGTGAAAACGGCTGGGCCGAGCACAGAGCTGGTTCATGGGACAGGTGGGGGTGGCTGTTTTTTTTTTTTTTTTTTTCTTTTTTACTTTTAATTTTTACATGGCGGACTGGAGCTTTACTTTAACACCGACATTGCTTCTGAAAATACATTGTAGCTAAAAATTGCATCTAAAGCAAGTGTAGGTAAAAATATGAACAGTAGAGGGCACTGTGAGTCTGAATATTTATTTTGCTTCTAGAAACCCTGTTTTACAAATTGTCACTTAGATTTTGCATTACTCCTGTTTATCTTTATCAGATATATAATCTCTCATTTTTTATTTTTTTCACCGTCCACTTTATTAGGTACAGTGCATCCGGAAACATTCTGTTGCAGCCTTATTCCAAAATGGATTATATTCATTTTTTTTTCCCCCTTAAAATTCTACAAACAATACCCCGTAACGACAACGTGAAAGAAGTTTGTTTGAAATCTTTTCAAATTTATTAAAAATAAAAGAATAAAAAATCCCATGTACATAAGTATTCACAGCCTTTGCCATGACACTCAAAATTGAGCTCTGGTATTTCCTGTCTCCACTGATCATCCTTGAGATGTTTCTAATGGCCCATACACACGATCCGAATATCGTACGAAAAATGTCATCTGAGGAAGAATTGTACGATAATCTGATCGTTGGTACAGAGCTTTCGAGAGCCGATCATTACACTTCATCCGAATTTTTTATTTTCCCGTACAATACCAGATCGTATGATTTTCATTTAGTCACTATAGTTGTCGTCCAAAAATACACTACAAATACATTGCAACACATGTCATCACTTTTTTTATTGTATTTTTTTCCTGTCGTACAAGAATTTTCGTGACTTTAATAACCTATTTAATTTCTACTTGCGACTATTAAGTGGAAAAAGTCGTACGATCTGTAAAACTTGATTGGAGTCAACCTGTGGTAAATTCAGTTGATTTGGGAAAGGCGCGCGCGCACACACACACACACACACCTGTCTATATAAAGTCTGACAGTTAACAGTGCATGTCAGAGCACGAACCAAGCCATGAAGTCCAAGGAATTGTAGACCTCTGAGACAGGATTTTATGGAGTCACAGATCTGGGGAAGGGTGCAGAAAGATTTCTGCTGCATTGAAAGTCCCAATGAACACAGTGGCCTTCGTCATTCGTAAATGGAAGAAGTTTGGAACCATCAGGACTCTTCCTAGAGTGGGCCGACCAGCCAAACTGAGCAATCGGTGGAGAAGGACCTTAGTCAAGAACCCAATGGTTACTCTGACAGAGCTCTGGAGAGGAGAACTTTCCAGAAGAACAACCATTTTTGCAGCACTCCACCAATCAGGCCTGCAAATGGAAACCAATCCTCAGTAAAAGGCACACGGTCTACCTGGCATTTGCCAAATGGCCCTTGAAGGACTTTCAGACCATTAGAAACAAAATTCTCTGGTCTGATGAAGCAAAGATTGAATTCTTTGGCCTAAATGGCAAGCATCCTGTCTGGAGGAAACCAGGCACCGCTCATCACCTGGCCAATACCATCCCTACAGTGAAGCATGGTGGTGGCAACATCATGCTGTGGGGATGTTTTTCAGTGGCTGGAACTGGTAGACTAGTCCGGATCGAGGGAAAGATGAATGCAGCAATGTACAGAGACATCCTTGATTAAAAGCTGCTCCAGAGTGCTCTGGATCTCAGACTGGGGTGAAGGTTCATCTTCCAACAGGACGACCCCAAGCACACAGCCAAGATAACAAAGGAGGGACTATGGGGCAACTCTGTGAATGTCCTTGTGTGGCCCAGACATGAACCCAATTGAGCATCTCTGGAGAGATCTGAAAATGGCTGTGCACCGACACTCCCCAACCAACCCGATGCAAAGGAGAATGGCAGAAATGGCCCAAAAATACGTGTGCCAAGCATTATGCCCAAAAAGACTTGAGACTGTAATTGGTGCCAAAGGCTGTGAATACTTGTGTTTTTTATTTATTTTTTTATATAAATTTGCAGATTTCCAGCAAACTTCTTTCATGTTATTATGGGGTATAATTTTGAGGAAAATGATACATTTAATCAATTTTGGAATAAGGCTGTAACCTAACAAAATGTGGGAAAAAGTGAAGTGCTGTGAATACTTTCCGGATGCTAGTACTTGGTTTTACCCCCCTTTGCCTTCAGGACTGCCTTACTACTTCATAGCATAGACGAGAAGATATGCAACTGTTTAACCAACGTACTGACTTGTGATATCCAAAATGACTCCAATGTGTTTGTTTTTTTTTTTTCATGCAGCAAGCATTTAATGCCACCGCTGTAGTTCGTCACATGCGTAAACTGCAACTGGGGACCAGCCAGGAGGGGCCGGGGCAAACCACACCCACCAGCCCATGTCATGGTAACCTACTGGTGCCTGGAGACAACCATGGTGAGCATCAATGGTGGCAGTTTGAAGAATTGGTTTTATGTGTCAAGTTATATTGAATTTTGTGGGCCGCTGGACCAATAGTTGAGTTTGCTCGATTTACATTATTACAAAGACAGGCTATTAACGCAGAACTCCATGCAAAAGAGAGAACTCTTTAGTGAGCATGCAACTTGAAGGTAGGAGGAAGCATTTCTTCAATTTACTCTTCCCCAGTGATCACACTGCATCAAGTGAGAGGCTTCAGCAAGGTCTGATCTTTCAGATATTGGTGAACACAACCAGGGGTCAAGTCCTGGGGAAAAAAGTGTGGGAACTCCCACCAAAGATCCACTCCCCCACCAAAAAAAAAATAAAAAAAATACGCTCATATGCATAATTACTAAACCGCATGTTTTTTTTTTGATCCACTGTACCATAGTAATCCAAGTTCTTTCTAAATCCTGCGATAACTTGCAGCAGACCTCCGCAATGTCTCCTGGGAACAATGACAAAAGCTCCCAGGAGACATTGCGGCATCGAGGAAGTGACGGAATACCTGCACACTACCCGATGAATCCATATACAGGAAGCGGCCAGTAACATAAAGGATTACTAAGGTTCACCTGCCCCTGACAGTGACTCGAGCTGGGCATCGCCGCTTAGTGAAGGATTGGCTCGGGCAGCTCGGCTTCTCTCGTCCTGCAAAGGGAACGGAGTTCCTGCTGTGAAAAAAGTGCAGGAACTCCGTTCCCGCAGGACTTGAGCCCTGAACACAACGAAGAACTGCATAGGCTCTAGGGTTTACATAATTGTGTTATCTCTGCGCTGGCATTTCAGTCCAGGTGATGATGACCCTGGATAATGCCTGATCAAAGATGGCTCCTTCTATAGCACTAAAGGGCAGCTGGATTTTGGGTCAAAAACTTACATTTTTGGCAAATGCAGAGTAAAGTAAGACAGTCCGAGGGCTTTTGTTTTTTTGAGGTAAACCTCTTGGAAAGGGGCAATAGGGAGGCATGGAATGTCCAGGACTGACTTGCAAAAGATTTGAGGACAACTGCAGCTACTCTGTCTCCTTTGTTCAGCTCCAGGCTATCCTATAGGCGACAACTTCCAAACAGGCCGGCAACAAAATCAAACACTGGTACTTTATCAGAAAATCTTCCCAAGCTGGGGGGGAAGATCTGGCTAGCATGGTCTCTCTATATTCAGGCTCTCCGTACCCCCACCCACTAAGTTCTGGAA